>NW_020837949.1:26584378-26715750 GCF_003676395.1 Aethalodelphis obliquidens
CACACACACACACACACACACACACACACACACACACACACACACACGGGTCTCTATTGATGCATTCTATCTTAATCCTTTATTTTCTGCAATTCATAGTACCTGCACAGTGAGTTCTCTTCATATAAGTGTTCATTAAGTATTTGTGGCATGAAATGCTCTCCTGTAACTGGAAAGATGATTCAAATGATTGGCATGTGGTCCACAATCCCTTTCTTACATTGTTTTCACTTTGCTCATTCACATTGCTGCCTTCAAGGCCTTTTTCTATATAAGGTCTTGTCTCTTCAGCACTGATGTGTTTGGATAAAGATGCAAGCATAAATGTAGATTTTTATTATATATGCTTTAAAGCACTCTCTTCAGAATTTCTCATGGATAACTTTCTAAAGAATGTGATGATTTTTTAGACCCAGGCTGAAAGCCACCCCTTTTTCTCAAAGGATTGACTTAGTCTTAAAATTTTTTAAAGAACCATTTTTTATACAAATTACTTTAGAGTGAGCGAGACTATGGTTTTCAAGAACCTAAAAACGATATTTAAGTCCTGAAAGAGAACCACAATCCATCAATTGCCCCCCAAAATCAGTACTTACTGTGTGCAAAAACAAGTACTTATTTTTCCCTGTTAGGAAATAGGTCTCAGAACTCAATATACATGAAACGATCAGAGAACGACTAAGTAATAGTCTGTGAGTTTCTGTCTTTACTTGCAAACCAGTTTTAAAGGAGGAAGAAATCGAGATGAACTTGAGTAGTTGGGGAAGTTGCATCAAAGACAACAAACTGACATGATATTTGAACTGGCCTCACACACAGTCATGATGCTTGTATAGCAGAAGGGGAAAAGAGGCTATTTCCAGACTGTCGGCAGTGTGAATCAGTACACTGAGAGAAAGCTGAGGAAGGGAGTAGGGTGGTTTGACTTGGACAGGTGAGCATTCATGAGTGTGAGCATGGTGGCCTGGGGCTGGGAGTAAATTGAGTTGATAGATAGGGTGGAAACAAGAAGAGACAAGCTTGAAAATCAGACAAAGGAATATGAGGCCATGGATTAAGTAACAGAGTTACTAAATGCTTAAGCACAGCAGGCTGAAGAGATGCCTTCAAAAGATCCCCCTCACCCTTGTCCAATGGATTGAAGGTAGGGGAGGCTTAATTCAGGCTGTTGGAAGCATGGGCTAAATCTGAAAGACACTTCCAAGGACTGCAGAGGAGAGGGAGGTAGCAAAGAGGAATTCGAGTCTTCTGGCCTGTGAAAAAGATGTTTCTATTGACAAAGTGAATAATCATTAAGATGAAGTGTCAGAGTTGGGTTTTTTGGTTGCTGTTGATGTTGTCTGTTTTGGAAAGGGGAATGTAAAAATTCCATTTTAGACAAATGAACATTGGAATAATTATAGAATAATGAGTAGAGAAGCCCAGAAGACAGTAGTAAGAAATACAGTTGAGGGTTGACATACTATGTCATATCTGGAGATTCACATTTAGGAACTTTGAGTGGATGGGTGAGAAGCTATAACTAACTCCATATAAGTGAATGAGAGATAAGACAGCTGCTGTTTATTTTGAAATAAAACAATTAAAACATCAACTTCTGTAAACTAACCCCGTGGTTGGTTCCTGTCCTCAAAGTACCATTAGTAGGTAGTCCTGTGCAAAGAAATATACTTTAAAAGTGACAAGTGTTTAAAGCAGACACATGAGTGTCCAGGGTTGGGTGGGAATGCATTTCCTAATTTTTTATCTCTTTAGAAATATAACCCACACGACTCATGGAAATGCAGTTAGTAAGAAAACATTTAAGAAGATCCCACTGTACAATGGAGTTAAAATCAAGTTTAATGACTCTAGAAAAGGGCTTGACTTAGCAACACCCAAGCAACATCTAATCCATCTCTAATTCTTCGCCTTAAATATATCCTACCACTTTACCAGCCTAAAGCATTCTTAAAATAAAGGCTCATTTCCAAATGCTTTTTCATATCTGAAAAGCTGAAGGCAAAAATCAGAAAATCCTGAAAAAGTGCCTTTGATGCCGTTAATGAAATGCAAAACAGATGCATTTGTATATTACTAACTACCACGAGTCTTCAAAGAATATGACTTTCGTTCTTTTAATCAAACAGGCTTAAAGCATGCCTTTTGCATTCATTCTCATGTCTATGGACTTTAATGTTTGAGACAGAAAAAAATCTCTGTGGCATAAAGGCAGTTTATCCTTTTAAACTTTTTACTAATTGAGAAGAGCTTAGTTTTGAAAAGGTGGTTCATTATTCAGGTTGGGCCAATTTTTTAGAATAAGAATAAATGCCAACCATTTATTTTATTAAGTGTAAGCCCTCCAACTTCAGATCCCATCGTCATTCTACAATATCCCATCTGTCTCTGAATATCTGCTTCATTCCTCTCTCCCAATTTCCACCCTTCAATGCTTAGCAAGAACCTTTTCATGAAGCTTTTCCTAAATACCTATATACTTGCGTGGCCATTAGCTCTCCTTTCTTTAAACTTGTAAAACTTACCATTTAATTTTATTGTATAATCATTTAATATGTCATATATGTGTATACACACTATATATACACACATATGCACTTATGTGTATGTACATACACACATATACATAGAGGAGATATATATACATGTAGTGTGTGTACATATGTACATCATATGTATCATACATAGTAGTATATATAGTATGTATATAGTGTGTATATATGACTTTTATATATATGACATATATACTCATATATATGATACTTATAGTGTCTTTTATATATATGTACATGACATTATATATACAATATATATACCACATATACAGTGTCATATACATACATTTATGTAGAGAGAAAGTTACCATTTATTAAGGGGTTACTATGTGCCAGGCACTAACACATACATAATGTTATTCAGTCATCTCCATAATCCTATAAAGTGATTATTATTATTTCTATTTACATTAGAGGCAACAGGGATTTAAAGAAGCTAAGGAAGTTATATTCAATTTCACAACTGGTACTGAGTAGTGAAGTTGAAATTAGAAATTCAGACATAGGGACTTCCCTGGTGGCACAGTGGTTGAGAATCCTCCTGCCAATGTAGGGGACACGGGTTCGAGCCCTCGTCGGGGAAGATCCCACATGCCGCAGAGCAACTAAGCCCGTGTGCCACAACTACTGAGCCTGTGCTCTAGAGCCCACAAGCCACAACTACTGAGCCCACGTGCTGCAACTACTGAAGCCTGTGTGCCTAGAACCCCTGCTGTGCAGCAAGAGAAGCCACCACAATGAGAAGCCGGCGCACCACAATGAAGAATAGCCCCCACTCGCCGCAATTGGAGAAAGCCTGTGCGTGCTGCAAGGAAGACCCGATGCAGCCAAAAATAAATAAATTAAACAAAAAAAAAAAAGAAATTCAGACATAGGATGTGTCGTTCAGGCAAGCAGCATCAAATCACCTATTGGGTCAGCCCCTGGACACTTACCTACACCACCAGAATGGAACCAAAAGAATGCAAGATAAAGGATGTTTCATAAGATACAGCAGAAGAGGAACTATCTGGGAATTGTGTGTGCTCTGGACAGCCGATGGGTGGCAGCTCACAGAGGTCCACTATTTTTCCCTGCAGTGAAAGCACCTCGTTCTCAGCCCCAGCAGCCAGACTACGGGGCTTTTCCTAATTACCACCAGCTCCTGCCCTTAACATGTCAAAAGACACCCAGTGTATAGAAGTCAAGAATTAACAAATTTTTGGCTTTGTGGGACCAATTAAATACAGTGTTGTCAATTTTTTTTTCCAAATAAAGATGACAGAAGGAAAAAAACCTACCATACAGTAGCATGATTATTTCCTAAAACTAGATATTTTAATAAGAAAAAGAGAAAGGAATTCATCTCAGAAAAAAAGGACTATATTTTAAACTGAGAGAATTTAAAATATTTTTAAATTATTTATTTCTATTTTACTATATCTTCATTTATCCCTGGACTGATTAAAAAAAACCTCTGATGTGAATTGACACCACTCTTTAGTTTTAGGGAAGCACCACTCTAACCATGTGGATTCAGATAGTAGCAAGCTCAGAATAATGCTCTCTCACATTATCTGTTAATTTTATGTGTTAACCTCTTACAGAGGAGTGCTTGGAAATATAGTCTTAACTCACAATAGAATCTCTCCTTTGGTAGCTGTTTCAGGCAGTCCATCAGGCGTCACATTTTATTTTATTAATTCAATCAACAAATGCATGTTCCCATTATTGTGCTTTAGACCAAGGCTTTTTTAGTACACACGTGCACTTCTGCTTATAGAGTAGGCCTGTCCTGCCAAAAGAACCCCTGGGAGCCACTTAAGGCTATCACCTAGCTCAGTTTATGTTGCCAAAAACACACTCAAAAGTTAAAAGCATAACTAAAAAATTCTCACTAGAGGGTCTCCATTTTTTATTTTTTAGGTATAAAACAATGGACCAGAACAATCTCCAAAAAGTCTGTTGCAATTCTAAAATAACACTGTTCTGTAAACACATAAGCATCAGAATTTAGGATTTAAGTACATAGTTGGATTTGTCTCAGTAGACACAGAAGTATAGCAGCTCCGTTTAAGAAGAATACCCTCATTCATTAAATTTCCAACACCAGAATATGTGACAAGGATCCCAGGGGAAAAAATTAAGGCAGAAAATTTAAAACCGTAAGAAATTTTGAAGATTGAAGACAATGTAAATCCTACAGTGATATCATGGGTGGGGAGTGCTCCAGAAATTGCCTCCACACATTGCATTTTTCCCTCAATTTAGGGAAGTCCTATTTTTCTGTTCGCCTGCCTGTTTTTGTTCAAGGTCCTTTTGCCTTTAATTGCATTTGCTATTGGTGGAAAAGCTTTAAGCCTTTTACAGTAAAAGGGCACACATAAATAACCATGTATTCATAACGAAGCATAAATACTCCTCATAAACAGAATAAAAAGGCTCATTCCTCATTTGGAAGACAGGGCATTGTCTTTTCAACAAGCTTTACTGTCAAGCCCGGGAGACACCATTAGAGCGCTTTTTCTCTTCTTCCCAATAAAACCACTGAGCCTGCAGTGGCAAATGTTAGTGTCTCGAAATTGTAGTGCATTAGAGAAATAGAAAGCGTCCCTTGCCACCCCACGCCCCCGCCCCAACATGTGCTTTCACCTTTTCTATGGCTTACAATTAAGCAAGGGGATAAAAGCAGCTTCAAGACAAATTCCTTTTTCGTCTTCAGCTCTATTGTGGATATCACGGGAAAATGAAAGCATTTCTTCCATTTTACTGTAGACCAAAGTCTGATGAACTGGAAATAGAGGGAGAATGTACATGACAGACCTTATCTGTAGCGTGGGGCTTTCGTGTCAGACACAAGTTACATTTTTCACTTAACTACATGTAGGGCAATAATTATGCTCTACTTCTGCTTTGCTGCCTGGAGAGAAATGAGAGAAAAAAAAATGTTTCTGAATACAGAAAGAGTGAAAAACAAGTGGAGAATCATTTGAAATACAACAGATTCTTAAGAAAAAAAAAAGTTCTTGAATGTCAATGCAGAACTAAACGTGGAAAATAGCACGTGTCTGATATCTGTTCATTCATTTATAGAAAAACCCACAGAGGTACTGTTTATATTAAATGTCAAAATCCAGGTTAGCAAAGATGCTTTATATGGCCCTTAAGCCAAGGGACTTACCCAAATAGGCCAGAACCTGATCAGATGTTTTTTCTTTAAAGTGTTGAACTTCAAAAAGATGGTTCCTCCAGCACATAGAATATGCCATTTCTAATGAATCAAGGACACAGTATCTGTTAAGGTTCTGTTGTCTCAAATTATTGCTGTAGGTCTTCTTCTATTCTTGTGCCATGAGCCCTGTAGCAGGCACCTAAGTGAAAAGTTCAGAGGGATAGGTTGAAGTGTATTAAAAATTATAGCATGCAAAAAATGACTGTCACAGTACTATGAGTTTCTGGGGAGTTCCCTGCCATTTTTTAAGAGGGTCCCAAGAGTTACTACCTGAATTGTTAATACGCAGACAAAAAAGAAATCCAAGCTCATAAAACAGTCACATTCAGCATGAATGTCAGTACTAAGAGCTAGAATATTTCTTGATTTCTCTCTCTGATGTCTAGCTGTCTAATCATGGATTAGGAATTTAAAACATCATCACCAAAATTAAAAAGTTAAGTCATGCTGATGTATAATCAAATCTGTAGGTGTTCTATTTAGAATCTAGTGATTTAGGTGCATAGGATGAGGATAAAACATATCTTGCAACTTATATATTGATCTTATGACTACTAGTTTAGAAGATGGTATCTCCCTGCATAATAAGATTGCTAGAGATTGTGATTTAAGAAGTGGCCACCATTCTGACAGGCAATGCGGCTTGTAGTGCACTTCTAAAAAACAATATAATTATATCCATGTTGCCAAAGCTGTGATGCACTGGGAAAGCTTGTCATTTTCCTTACATACAGTAGTCTGAGCCTTTCTTCTTATTTATAATCAGGTTGGTTTGCACAAATGCATCCAAAGCCCAACAGTCCTTGTTGCCTTACATTGCTTTTTTTTTTTTCAGTGTTGACCCTTATTTATTACTGCACTAGAGATACTAGCTAATGCAATTAGACAGAGGAGAAAAAAGGAGAGAAATGCCATTTGAAATGTGGAGGTAAATGTGTCATTTTTGGCAAATGGTGATTTTTTTTAACACCTTTATTGGAGTATAATTGCTTTAAAATGTTGTTAGTTTCTGCTGTATAACAAAGTGAATCAGCTATATGTATACATATATCCCCATATCCCCTCCCTCTTGCGTCTCTCCCTCCCACCCTCCCTATCCCACCCCTCTAGGTGTTCACAAAGCACCGAGCTGATCTCCCTGTGCTATGCGGCTGCTTCCCACTAGCTATCTATTTTACATTTGGTAGTGTATGTATGTCAGCACTACTCTCACTTTGTCCCAGCTTACCCTTCCCCCTCCCTGTGTCCTCAAGTCCATTCTCTACATCTGTGTCTTTATTCTTGTCCTGCCCCTAGGTTCATGAGAACCATTTTTTTTTAGATTCCATATATATGTGTTAGCATATGGTATTTGTTTTTCTCTTTCTGACTTACTTCACTTTGTGTGACAGACTCTAGGTCCATCCACCTCACTACAAATAACTCAATTTCGTTTCTTTTTATGGCTGAGTAATATTCCATTGTATACATGTGCTGCATCTTTCTTTTTTCCTAATTACCTTTTTATTTTTTTTTTATTTTTTTAACATCTTTATTGGAGTGTAATTACATTGTTGTGTTAGTTTCTGCTGTATAACAAAATGAATCAGCTATATGCAGACATAGAGAATAGACTTAAGGACATGGGGAGGGGGAAGGGTTAGCTGGGACAAAGTGAGAGAGTGGCGTAGGCATATATACACTACCAAATGTAAAATAGCTAGTGGGAAGCAGCTGCATCGCACAGGGAGATCAGCTCGGTGCTTTGTGACCACCTAGCGGGGTGGGATAGGGAGGGTGGGAGGGAGATCCAAGAGGGAGGGGATATGGGGATGTAAGTATACTTAATTGACTTTTTTTTGTGTGTGGTACGCGGGCCTCTCGCTGTTGTGGCCTCTCCCGTTGCGGAGCACAGGCTCCGGACGCGCAGGCTCAGCGGCCATGGCTCACGGGCCCAGCCGCTCCGCGGCATGTGGGATCTTCCCGGGCCGGGGCACAAACCCATGTCCCCTGCATCGGCAGGCGGACTCTCAACCACTGCGCCACCAGGGAAGCCCCTTACATTGCTTTTTGAACAAAATCATTGTGAAGCAATTAATGATGCTTTCCCCCCCTTTTATCCACTTTCAGAACAAACTAAGATCAGTGCAAATTTCTTCCTGCTTTATGTGCCTCAGTCCCCACCATATCCTCAGTACATTTAAATCATTCCTCCTGAAATATATCTCTGGTGTCTATATCACAAGTGATATGAGATTATTAACTTACAGGTAAATGCATATCATCTCAAATTTCTAACTATGGCTACTTTTTGAAATATGAGAAAAATGTCTAGAAGAATTTAATATGGTTTTGTCCTGCTGAATTTGCACAGTTTGTACAGTTCTTAGTCCTTTCAATTGACACCAGAATAACTAGCAGCTTCATAACTTATAATGCATCATTTATGATTTGTGCATGCCAATGGAATCGGCTGGAATATTAAAATCACCTGGAAAGATTTTAAAAGAGTAATATCAGGACTCCAGACCAATTAAATCAGAATCTTTGGAGGGGGGAGTATCCCAAGGTATTGGTATTTTTAGAAAGCATACCTGGTGATATAAATGTGCAGTTGAGAGCCACTGTTCTCGGATATGTAAGATTATTGGTGAAGCAGTGATTCTTACTTTCAAGGAGAGAAGTAACTGCATATTGTTGTTACTCTTATCATTTGGCTAGAAAGTCATACTTAGTACATTAGAAGAAAGCTTCCTCAATGTGAGGGCAGGGATCATTATGTTATAAATTCTTCCAATATATCTATAAGTTACTATGTTTTTCCCTAAATAAAACCAAGAAGGCAAACATCTAAGGGTAGAGGTGCAAGATGCAGCTTTATCTTGTCAGGTCGTGAGCCTCCCCGTTCCAGTCTTAAGCAGGGCACTTTTCACTAGACCACATTTGCTAATGGGCATCCCAAATAGACACTGTGGGAGGCGAAATAATAACCCCCAAAAGATGTCCATGTGCTAATCCCCAAAACCTGTGGATATGTTTCTTTAGATGACAAAAGGGAGTTTGCAGATGGGATTAAGGATTTTGAAATGGGAAGATTATCTTGGATTATCTAGGTGGCTCCAAGATAGTCACAAAGGTCCTCATATGTGGCAGAAGGAGTTCAGAATCAGAGAGATTTGACGATGCTACACTGCTGACTTTGAAGATGGAAGAAGGGGCCACAAGCCAAGGAAGGCAGGCAGCCTCTAAGAATCTGGAAGAGGCAAGGAAAAAGATTCTTTCCTTGAGCTTCTATAAGAAATGCAGCCCTGCCAACATTTGATTTTAGGACTTCTAACCTCCAGAACTATAAGGTAACAAATTTGTGTTGTTTTAAGCCACTAAATTTGTGGTAACTTGTTATAACAGCAATAGGAACTTAATACAGACATGTTGAATTACCTCTAACTTTGCCCACCCTGAAGATTCCCTTCCACTTTTCTTTAGGTGTAGCACTCAGTCATTTATTTATTCAGAAAGCTGAATTAGACATTGAGTACACAGAGGTAAAAACATGGTTCTTGCTCTCAAGGAGTTCAGAGTTAGTGGCGTATAGAAACCATCATCAAACGACTTAGCGAAGAACATGAAAGAGGGTTGCGGAGTGCTAGAGAGAGTCTTGTCCAGACTAATGAGGTCGTAAAAGTTTGCTGGGGGAGGTGATACTTGACCTGTTTCTTGAAGGATGAGCAGTGGAAATATTAGGGGGAGGTGAATGAGGTGGGAAAGTTGGAATATTATAGGTAAAAAGCATAGATAAAAAGTATAAGCAAAGAATTAATTATGTATAGGCAGAAAGGCTGAGTAATTAGTATATAGGGCTGTAGTATAAAGAGTAAAACTAAATGCTTCGTATGGCTAGAGCTTCAGTACAAATTAGGCAGTGCTGAAATATGAAACATTCAAGCTACACATATCTCCTCAGCTATCATTTAGCAACACCTCACAGGCGTGTAGCACATGCATTTTGCTTAAAGAGTGATTCATCCCAAAATAAAAAAGCTATTCCTGGAACACCCTAATTTGCTGATCCTCATGCAAATTAGGCTTCCTATAGACTGAATATCCTCACTTTCCAGACATGTTCAGGTAGAGCTGGCTCCAAATTCAACCCAAGCTGAGAAAGCTGAAAATTCTGTTCCAAATACTCAGGCTGGTCTCATCTGTCATTCCATGATGATATAAGGAGCAAATGCATTTTATATTAATATCATTTGGGCCAGAGTGGAAGACTCCCCTACTCCCGCTCCATCCATGCCAGAGCAACAGTAATGGGAGTAAGACTGGGGACAGAATTCTGAAATAATAACCAATTCAGCATTTCAAATAGGAAGAAAAAGATTTAGAATGCATGTGTTTGTGTGTATGTGTGTGTGTGTGTGTAATTTTGCTCCCGCCTCCTCTAAGCAGGTAAAACCGTATCAGGAAAGGGTCTCCCATATTGTCTCTCTTTCCTCCAGTTTACCTGTCCCCTTCCTCTAGACTCAGGTAGGACTCTACCATCAAACATGCTGCTGGAATAAAAGTTAAAAATGGTCCACACAGAGTCTCAGTCTGAAACCCGGAAGGTGGTTATTTTTATAACTAACCATTATCGGCATCTTCCACCGTACTTTCCTTCATTACTAT
This sequence comes from Aethalodelphis obliquidens, assembly GCF_003676395.1. Taxonomy (NCBI): domain Eukaryota; kingdom Metazoa; phylum Chordata; class Mammalia; order Artiodactyla; family Delphinidae; genus Aethalodelphis; species Aethalodelphis obliquidens. Next base: position 26,594,792 of record NW_020837949.1, read on the forward strand.
TACTTGTGCTTTTTCTACATGTCTCTCCTGAGGGATTATAAACAATTGAAAAGGAAAACATGGGTCTTAACACATTCACCCAGTCACATTCAGTGATTTTAAGTCCCCATTAAAGATTTGTTCGTGAAACAAACCTCAGTTCCTCAGAGGTTGAGGTTTAGATGGTTCTTAATTCATGAGGCATTAGGCAACAGGGAATTTCAAGCTCCCTTGAGCAAATGAAGATTTGAGTCAATCGTGGGTTTTGTGCTTTACCTCTTTTAGAAAGTTGTCTATGAAGCATTTAGACTTTTGAGAGAAAGTACATTTGGTATCTGAGTCCTTTGTAGCAAAGACTTTCATCACAGCTTCATTCTGGAAAAATTTTTGAAACATAGGTTTGCTCATCCTGCATGAATTCAGTTTTCCTGATACTATTCAACCTTTCATTGGATGAAGTAGCAAAGAGTGTGTAGCCATGTTCAATCTACTTATTTTTACATATGTTTTAAACACATCATTTTACATAATGAATGCTTTATTATATCCATAATTTTAAATCCCTGGAATGTTAAAATGCAGTCATTATTCAGGGAAAATTGGAAGAAATAGCAATCTGTTTATACATGGGAGATATTTCCTACGCCAAAATTATTCAAGGACGACTGAATAGTTGTCCCCAACACTGTTAACTTGTTAACATTTATTTCTACAGATGTCTCTGATCTGCGTAGACAAAGAGTATAGTTTATCTACGTTTTCCAAATGGGTTCATTTCATTTCTCATAATTATAAGAACATTAGCTTACCAGACCTGTAATATTAAATATATGCTGTTCTCTCCTTGAAAAATTGAAAAGCTGAAGCTTCTCCAATTACTGGTCTGCCTTGGGACCTGGCAAATTACAGTTACCGTATTTCTTCTATTAAAGTATGTTATATTTTCAACAAATCATGGAAAATCTGCAACATAAAAAGCTAGTTGACACATTTTTTTTTCTTTTCTCCGGCATTTGACTCTGTGAACAGAAATGAGCTGTGGAGTATAAATTATATATATATATATATACCAAATGCCTAGAAGGAAACAGACAAAAATATAAGTGGTTTTCTATGGTTGATATGAATAAAATAAAAATATTTTATTTTTACTCATATTTTTATCTACCAAGAATATTAATTATTTCAATAATAAAATTTAAAAAGAAGGGTTATAGAAAATTTTTCAGAAAAAAAATTTCTGGATGATTCCCTCAGCTGCTATCTTCATTTTTAACTATTTGCTCTATGGCTAATAAGTCTAAAATAAATAACATTTAGTAACTGCAGTTGAAATTTATACATCATAACCTGTTTATCTTGGAAATTAGAGGATAAATTACATAGTTAGGCATGAAATATTCTATGGACATTTTACTAAACAGAAAATCGTAGTAAATATGCCCATTAAGTTATATGCATTTTTAAATATTCCAGGCTAAAATAATTATAGCCAGATTGTAGCATAAAAACTTCAGACCATGAGCACTCCTTCGAAAATACGTTATTAGAATACATCCAAAATGATCTCTTGAGGAGTATCTTGCTGTTGTAGATAAATAACTCTCAGCTTGTGCCCAAGCAGAAGGGCTTCAGCTTTCTAGTAAAGCTTACACCATGGAGAACAAAAGTTTGTAGCTTTTGTTTGCAAAAGTTTGTAGCTTTCCCTTAACTGGCAACACTGAGTCAGCTGTACTCAGAATATTTGTTAATTTAGAGGGTATGATCTTAGAGCTTCTCTGGCCCAGGTCTTATCAGAAATACTGTTAAGAGAAATAGGATTCATGAGCCTGACTCATCCACAGACCAATGTCCATCCTTGAGAGATCACAGTGCCAGAGACTACCCCCCACCCCATCTTCTGCCCTGTCCTCCCAAACAGCAAAATGCTTTCACTGAACACTGTTTTGAATGATGCCACATTATGGGACCTGATAAGAAAAGCTCTATGCAGGTCATTATTTCATTTATTCTAAGGTGTTACTGAGGTTGTCATTTAATATGGTACACAGTTTATCCCTCAGGAAGAAACTTATCTCTGTTCTTAATGCTGTTGTGCTTTTCCAGAATATCTGGCTTATTAATGTTCTGGTCGTTGTGCCTTACGTAATTTTTGTGTTTTTCCCCAATTCATGGGTACTAGAAAATGAAAATCAAATTTCTGCAAAAATTATCATTTTTGGTTTTTAATCACGTTTTCAGTGTTTAGGTGGTAAGATGAACAATACTTATTGATGGATGACTAGAAATTAGCCATATTTAACTAGAATTTCATGTCATTTTTAGATATTTTTCATTTGGGAAGACAACAGAGCTAGAAGGAAGGAGCACAAGAAAATTCTGGAGGCTTTGATTTCTCAAAGTAGTTCCTAGGTTCTTAGCTTGCTGAGGACTTTGTTTTAATGAATAATGCAACATGAGTTAATCAAGCATTTATCAGTGATTATATCAAAAGTAATCAAAAAGTCGAAAATCATCTGTTCTTTTAAGATTAAAGATCCTGTGGCCTCACTTCCATCATTCATTTGCCACCAAGAGAAATTTCATACAAAATGAAATCAATTTAGTCAGTTTTCCTACCAGTGAGAGATTAAACCGCAGGATCTCTCTTTGGGAATTTTAATTCCAAAGAAAACCGTGTGTGGAATGTTTTAATGGACTTTACTTAATCACATCAGGAAGGGTGTATTTTTAGCCTCTGAAGGCACAGTGAGAAAAGTCCCTGTACACATTTCATCATCTGAAAGTATATATTTAGCATATCTCATACACAAGGACCTGGGTCACAGTAAGTTCCATAAAATAAGATATAAATATCAATAACATCCTGCTTATTCCGTCTTGCTTTGGTCTTGATCAGGGACCATGTATTGAGAGTATGAGTATTTTTTATTCCAACATACTGCCAGAAAAGATACTCAGCTGAACAGAACTGGAAAAAAAATTATTTTTATTTACTAACTGAGCAATCTTTTTCTCATTTCCAGAAGCTGAGTAATAGTTACCTTAGGGAATGAGACAAATTAAAAGGAAGAAGTTTATAAGAAGCCTCATTGCTACCTGGGACAAATACGATTCTCTGGGCTCCCCAAAGAATATCTCCTACAGAAAAAATGACATTTTCAGGATAAAAGCTGACATTTCCAAGGTCTTGTCCTATGTTTGTTTCTTATCCACCCAGGATTCTCAGTACACAAACTGGTCTTAACCAAAAGAAAGGAACACCACTGACACCCTCTTCTTCACTTACCACCAGATGTGCTAAGAAAATGAGCAGAGGTGATTTAATTATTCTTCCTCTGTTGCACAGATACCTTCTCATTCTTTCTGCAACCCAAGTGCCTAGGAGAAATAAAGAGTCCCAATATCTTGTTCCTTTCTTGGTGATTATTTTTCTTCCTTAGAAATTTTTTTTCATTCCAGACTATCAAATTCCTACTTGACAGTCTAATGAATAGACTATATTGCACAATTTGGTGAACAGAAGTGTGATGTATGAAGTAGTAAAAGTGGACATGTGATTGTTCATTCCCTGACAATTCTGACTACACCAACTGTCGATTCGTGTCTCAGGTGAAATAATTTTCATTTTTATCACCAATAAAAAACATTATTAGGGATTTGGAGACACTATTTGAGTGGAGAAAAAATTCTAAAAACTAAAAAAAATTAAAAGTTAATGTCCCTAATTGAAAATGAGAATGTTACCTGTAAAGGTTAATCCCCTTTTTTGCTTACAAACTGTTTATTTTTAGGTGGTTTATTAATCACTCAAGGTTGAAAATTATCAAGTCTTGCAACAAACGAATTTTGTTGCTTAAATACAAGAGAGAATAAAAGACACCACAAATTTCCCCCTGGAAAGGCAATGGAACACTAGTCTTATAGCAATTAAACACCTCACACAAGATGGTATTCAGCAAAAATGAATGGATCACTGAGAATAAATGAGTGAAATTCCACATACTACTGTATAGCACAGGGAACTCTGCTCAATGTTATGTGGCAGCCTGGATGGGAGGGGAGTTTGGGGGAGAATGGATACATGCATATGTATGGCAGAGTCTCTTTGCCGTGCACCTGAAACTATCACAACGTTGTTAATCTACAAAAGAAAGAAATTCCACATACTGACTCAAATGTACTCATGTATTTAAATTCTGCTTAATGACCACAACCCAGAAACAAAAATTATAGCTACATCTAGAACTTTTTACCCAGAGCTTTAAATTTCATCTGTGTTTATCTCTGACCTTGGGGCTGTTATGATCTGTAACCACAGTGGCCTCCAAGAGTGTAAAAACCAGTTTGTGATCACTCCAATATCTATCCCCACACCTTCACTTCACATTGGAAATTCAGATATTGCAGCCCGTATCCCTAGGATATCATCAAGAGAAATTTACATAGAATAAGTTGGATAGATTAGAAGCATATGACAAATTTCTATAAAGATAACATTCTTTGTTGTTCTTCTGCCGACCTGACAAAGATAGAAGTAGCCACAACTGAAGATCCTAAAATACCTCAACCCAAGTGGCCAACTAACTGCCTTAGAAATTAATTCCTGAGTAGTGCATAGTAAGGTGAATTTGAAGTTTCTTTGACATTTAGGATACCAAATACACAGGAAAGTTCTTAAAACAGCCCCGTCAGTAATGAAAGAGGATTCAGATGATCAAATATATGTTTATAAGCTATATCTTATAACAAAAGTATGAGGTTAAGGGTATATGAGATTTTAAAAGAAGTCATAGTTGCATAATAAAAATATTGATTTAAAAATAGGAAAAATGAAAATGTTTTCCCCACAAAATAAGAGTAAGTGAAGATATTAATATTTGTGTATTTAATTTGGGGGTTTATATTTGCATAATTTACTTAATGAACCCAAATCCAGAAACTTGGATGATGGCTACAGAGTAAATTTTATCTCACACTCACTAGCAGAGTAACATGTTCTCTGCATTCTCAGCCACTTTTATAAAATGCTTGTGACTCACTGAAGTCAGCATTTCTCTGTGGTCAGGAAACTGAAACAGGCTTCCGTTCAGTACAATTCCTAATTCTTGGGGTTCAAGAAGATGGCTATTTGCCACTTGAATTTCATTCCAAGGCTCAAAAGAAAATCTTCTCCATAAAACACCCCCAAAGTAATCAGATGCAAACATTAGTTTTATTTACGGTTGGGGTTTTCATTTTTAATCTACCTTTGTGTATCAGGAAGGAGAATAAATGCTTACTGCCTAAGGACATTTATTAGTGGTATATTGGGATATGAGTAGACCTGAAATCTGTGCCTGATACATGTCCATACTGCATACGAAAAGCAATCGGAGAGGAAGAACTGCCTTTCTAAGGAAGCAACATGTGGTTGGAGGGATGGGACAAATCCAAAGCATGGCATTCAGTGAAAACAAAGGGGATGGTACAGTGTGGGTGACACGATTAAAAGTGAGAGAATAGGTGACTCTCAAGATTTTCTAGAGAGCAGACCAAGCCAAAAAATTTTAATAGAAGTTACTGAGGACTTTGTTTTTGGACCCATTTGAATATCTGAGACAGACACAGACACAAGTACAAACTGGAGTTCCTGTTTGGATTATGTTTCTACAAATGAGACATCTTTCCAGGAATATGTGACATGGTCCATGGATTTTTAGACATTTTATATATAGACACAGATATATTATTGATACAGTGACAACTATCAAATCTATATTCCCAACCTTGATATCTCCTCTAAGCTTCAGACCATAGTCCCGTCCACCAATGCAAAACCTTCACCGGTCATCTCAGAACCCAACATGTCCAAACCTGAACTTATTAAATCCCCCTAAAATCTCTTCCTCCTCCTCCATTTCTTTTTCTTCTTCATTTCCTGCATCCCAAGGCTAGTGAATACACCACTGGCCACCCATTTTCCTAAGGAAGACACTGAGTTTTTCTCTGAACCCCCCCCCCCACCCTCCTATCTTTCATTTCTAGTCCCAAAATAGTGGATTCCATCTGCTAAATAACTTGCGAATCTATCTACTTCTCTGCATTTTCAGTGTCTCCAGGGAAGTTCAAGACAGGATCATCTTTCATATATATTTCTGTAATTGTTTCCCTGCCTCCTTCAAACTTGCCCTGTTCTAACACATTCTCCAAACTATAGTCAAATTGATTTTTGTAAGATGGAAACCAGGACATATCACACCCCCGTTTGAAATCCTTTAATGGCTCCTCACGGACTTTAGATAAATTCCAAATTCCTAAGGTGGTATGCAAGGCCCTATATGATCTGGATTGTTCCTGATGTTCAAGCTCATCTCTGGCATCTTTCATCCACTCTAGATCCAGTCATGATGAAGAACTTTCAGTAAGTTTGCTCTTGCTTCTGGGTCTTTACATATGAAATCTCTTCTTGCCCTTTTTCATTTACCAAAGGATATTGCTATTCATCCTTCAACCTCCATTTTTATTAGTCATAATAAGAGTAATAATGATGGCTATCATTTATTAAACACTTATATGTGCTTAGTGATATACATAATTTTTTGTTTGCACAGAGACTGATGAGGGAGTATTAGTGGACAATTTAAAGATGAGGAAACAGGATAAATAACATGAAGTCATTTATTACAAATTCCTTGCCTCTTAGCCATCATCTTTCTGGCCCAGCCGTACCTGGATTGGTTCTCTGCTCTTGTGTTCCATATGCTCTATACATACCCCAGTTGTAGTATTTTTCAAGCTACTGCCTCCTCTTTCATATTTGCTGTTTGTTCTGTTTTCCTTGCTAGAATTCCCTTACATTCAAGAAGCAAATCTTATTCCATATTGTACTTCCTACCACCAGCACTTATCACAGTGGCTGACACAGAGGTATTCAGAAAATATACATTTACTGAATTGATAAAATAATAAATGAAATCTGCTTTTCTCTGAAATCTCGGATTCTCAGAAGGAAGAAGCTATTGGATTTTATTATTTATTAACCTTCACTTGTCCCCCCACCCCAAGATCTCAAGGCTTTGTGGAATAAAATTTAAAAAGAAAAAGCTTCTCTTCACAAAACTGTTGGGAATGCCCTGCTTTTTACTTCACTCTTTAATTTAAAGAGATTAAAAACTGAATTTGATCCTGAAAGCTCTTAAGTGCGCAAAGAGAGGAACACATTAAAACCAAAGCTGCTATTTGTTTAAATTACAAAATAGCCAAATTCTGCATAAGCTTTGCTGGTAAAACAAAAGCTCCTTGTTCTTTTCTGTGTCACTAGGAACTCTTGCATTATTTAGGGAAAAAGAATCCTCTCACCTACTTGAGCCAAGTAACTTGCACTCATTGAACAAAACCAAAAGAGGCGGGGAGTGATATTTCATCCATAATTTCAGCATATATTGTAGTAAAAAGAGATATGCACAATCCGACCATGTAACAGAAGACCTGAGATCTGTTCATCGTATTGCAAGCTCTTCATTGTTTAATTATGGGAACAAAAGCCATTTAACCTCTTGGTGCTTTTTAAAATATAGAATTTGATACATTATCCCTCTGCCTCTGATGATGTTAAGGTGATAAATAAAATAATAAGTTGGAAGTGCTTTTAAAATTGCATAACAGTGATAAGGAATTGTAAATTTTATTTCAAGGTCGATACTTTTATTCAAGTATGATTATTTAGGTAGAATCATAAGGAATGTACCCTTCATGTTATCAAGGGTCTATTAATTGTTTCTTGCCTATTTTCTCTATGTGCTCCATACTGTTGGCAAAAGATCTCACTGATCTGTCTTTCAAACAGAGAAAAAAATTGAGTGATTTGAACAAATTTAAATGTAAATACACACAAAATAAATCCTTTAAACTAAATTTTACATTTAGTACATGAAAGCAAACTTTTCTGAAATAGCCCTTTGTGTTTTGCTTGTTATTAAAAACAAAACTAAACAAAATAAAAAAATAATCTCCATTGTCCCAAAATTCAGATGTTCTTTAGGTCAGTATTCATATTGCTTAAGTACGATTTTCAAATAGTAAGTCATGACTCTCATACAAATATGAAATGAGCATATGTCAAAGATTTTAATTAATTAATTAGTGAGGAATTGAGTAAGGCGTTAGAACCTGTTTAAAGAGAATTTGAAGATCAGACATATGTGTATAGTATAGGCAATTAGAAATGCTGAAATACATTTGCTAATAACTGCAAAGCAGTTTAATATCTCATAAGGTAATCAAATGTAAAGCTTGGAGTCATCTTTTCTACAGGGTATAAATCACCCTTGACAAGAATAATTTGCATTACTCTCAGTTTCCTACAACTTAATATTTTACCCCTACAGAGCTATAAATCGCTCTACCTAGGAGAAAGACAATCAGAGGGGCATATACCTATAGAATCAGACATTTCCCCAAAGATCCACTGGATAATATCCAGCGGTCCTCTGAAAGGACACCCAGGAATCTCTTTGACCCATGTCTAAGTCTAACAAGTTTTCCTGACAATAGCTATGGAAAATAAAATATAGAAAGGTACGTCTATAGAAACCCGTCCTTAACATTTTTGTTCTTAAATAATCACAAGCTTAAATCTAAGTGATCACCAAGTTAGAATATTTAGTTGTTCCAAGATAGACAACCAAATTTCTAGAACTAGAAAATGGTCTAGGAAATAATTATTGTGGTTCTTTGTTTTTGAAGTATAGTATTAATTTACAATGTTGTGTTAGTTTCTGGTGTACAGCAAAGTGATTAAGATATATATATATATGTATGTATATATACACACACACATACGCACTCTTTTTCATATTCTTTTCCATTACGGTTTATGACAGTATACTGAATATAGCTCCCTGTGCTATACAATAAGACTTTGTTGTTTATCTATTTTATATTCAGTAGTTTGTATCTTCTAATCCTAAACTCCAAATTTATCCCTCCCCCACCCCCTTACTGCTTTGGTAGCCGTAAGTTTGTTTTCTATGTCTGTGAGTCTGTTTCTGTTTTGTAAATTAGTGTGGAAGTCCCTATAATGACACCATCTTTAATACAACTGTAACTGGACCTTTCAAAGAAACAGCTTACAAAATAAAGCATTTTAACACAGGACATCATCCAAAACAAAGGTGGTGGTGGTGGTGTTTGATTTTAAATCTGCTTTTCCTTAGACCACCATGTAATCTTTGGTTACATTTAAACAACATCAATAATTTCAATTCCATGTGTGTTTCCAGCTACCTCAAACAGCACAATTAATTGGTTGGCTTTCTCTCCTGCTGGAAAGTAAGCTCCATGCAACAGAGGCATTCTCCTATTCATCAATGCTGCACCCCAATATACCTGCTGAGGAGGAAGAGCTCACTAAACATCTGTTAAACGAATGACTTGTTGGCTTAACTGCAATTTGAATAGTCTCTTAGAAAACAAGAATACAGGGCTCCCCTCATGGCGCAGTGGTTGAGAATCTGCCTGCCAATGCAGGGGACACGGGTTCGAGCCCTGGTCTGGGAAGATCCCACATGCCACGGAGCAACTGGGCCCGTGAGCCACAGCTACTGAGCCTGCGCGTCTGGAGCCTGTGCTCCGCAACAAGAGAGGCCGCGACAGTGAGAGGCCCGCACACCGCGATGAAGAGTAGCCCCCGCTCTCTGCAACTAGAGAAAGCCCTCGCACAGAAATGAAGACCCAACACAGTAAAAATTAATTAATTAATTAATTTAAAAAAAAAAAAAAGAATACAGAATTGACTTTACTCATTCAACATTCTTTTAATAAATATTATTTAGTATTTTAACCTAACATTTTTATCATAATGCATACATACAGCTCATAAATAAATGAGCATAAAGTTAAGCATATTGAGAAAAAACAATAACTTCCATCCTACATTTTTTTCCACTGAGCACAAGATCAGCTTTGATGCTCAGCAGAAATATAATTTAAAAAATATTATCCTTCGCTATTTTTAATAGATCAATAACAAGTCACTGGATTATTGTAAAATTTTCTAGCAGAACCAAAAAATAAATGTATTATTGAAAAATAACGAAATGGAACCTATCTTGTTAATATCCTAGTTTTTTTCCTTTTTAAGAATTTAGCTTATTTTTTAAAAAAATTGAGATATACTATGCATACAATAAAATGCACAGTTCTTAGAAAAATAATCCTGATGCCCAGGATGTACCCAGACCAATCAAATCAGAATTTCTGGGGGTGGGACCAGGTATTGGTATTTTAAAAAGTGGGCCCAAGCCCAATTCACACCAAGCTAAGATTTACTATTGGCTACACAAACCTGAGTGATTTGACAGGAGAAAACAGATTATGAACTATCTATTTTACAAGTACCAAGTCATCACCAATAAAGAACTCGCTGTTTCTATTTAAAAAAATTTAGCTAAAAAAAGAAAGAAAATATCTAGATATATAAAGAGAAAGTAATGACATTTTGCTTTTCATTACATCCAAAGAATGTTCTGGAAGCTGGGCAAAGTTAGATAAATACTTAATAGTTTTACATGGAGTATATTATAGTTGAGAACTTGAATTCTTAATGATAACACTTAACTGCTACAAGATACTCAGACTTAAAAGAAAAAAAATTAAATGAAGCTCAATAGATTAGAGCTACAAAGATTGAAAGGTAAACTAATATTCTAAGAACATAAAGATACTTGCTTTAATTGCTCTGAGTTACCAGGAATAGTTTATATATATAAAAACATCCCATTTCTTGACCTTCCGTTAATCCTGTCTAAGACAAAGCCTTAAATACATATGTAACAAAGAGGAAATGTTGCTCTTTATAATTAAAAATATTTTAAATGAATAATTATATATATTTTTCATGTTAGAAATGATAATGTTATTATTCTTGTAAAAATTATTCATGGTCTTTATAAAGAAAAAAGTAAAATATCCAAGTCCATCACTCAGAAATAATGTTCATTAACACTGGATAATCATAATTTTCCTACACATATATATGTAGGAGACAGAGAAAGATAGAAATAGTTTTATAATATAAATGATACTTGGTAATTAAAAGCAACAATTTTAATTGCTGAACCAAAGAGAAGTGAAAAAAAACACAAAGAAACTAAAATCAAGCTGGCAGAATTCTGAACATTACATAAGTGTTTCTTCACTACAGGAGATATTATTTCCTAAAAGGCACTCTAAGAGGAAAAAAAATCTGTAAGGAACAATATTTTTATGTTTAAGGCTTAATACTCTTGGCATCCACAGGTGTGAGTACATTTCTCTGGAACACAGAGTGCCTTTTCAAGCTGCAGTTTCATCTCTTAATTTTAGGGAACATGGCTTTGCTTTTTTTTTTTTTTTTTTTGCTTTGCTATATTTTTGACTAATACTTTTTCTGCCCCATTCATTGGGTTCTTAACTTCTAAGATACCATTTAACCTTCATGAGACTGTCTGTCCTCAACATCTGGCACGGAAGGTAACAGAACACAGTGCTGAAGAGTGAAGGCGCTAGAGTCAGGATGCTTAGATTCAAATTCCAGCTTCTCAATTTTCTATTTGTGTGACTTAGCCAAGTTACTTAACTCCTTCAGGCATCAGTCTCTTCCTCTGAGAAATGCAGACAAACGAGCACAAAAATAACTCCTTTCGTTGTGTTGTGGTATCAGATGAAGAAATATGTAAGGCACTTAAAAAGCACCTGGCACATAGTAATTTCTTAATAATCTTACATTTTAATATATTGGTATCTCTATTACTATAATATCATTATCTTTGATTTATTGTATTTTTCTCTAGTCTTTGTCCTGTGTCAGTGTTACGAGTCAGGAAACAGCACTATCAATTGGGTAAAATCTCTGATCTTAAGATTCATTATATTCATGTTTTAATTTGATCTTAAAATTTATGTTGCATTAAAATAATTTATGGTGCTATGGAGCTTTTTAAAAGTATGTTCTTTAGAATACAAAAGATCATAAAAGACTATTAGAAACAATTATATGCCAACAAATTAGATAACTCAGTAAATGGATAAATTTCTAGAAACCAACAACCTACCAAGACTTAATCATGAAGACATAGGAAATCAGAACAGACCAATAATGAGTAAGAATGAATCAGTAATCAGAAACCTCCAAACAAGGAAAAGTCAGAGACCAGTGGCTTCACTGGTGAACTCTACCAAACATTTAAAGAACACTAATCCTTCTCAGGCTCTTCCAAAAATTCAAAGAGGAGGGAATACTCCCAAACTCATTTTATGGAGGTCAGAAATGCTCTGATACCAAAGTCAAACAAGGACACTATAAGAAAAGAAAACTACATGCCAATATTCCTGATTTGTAGAGATGCAAAATTTCTCAACAAAATACTACCAAAATGAATTCAATAGCATATTAAAAGAATTATGCACCATGATCAAGTAAGATTTATCTCTGGGATACAAGGAGAGTTCAACATAGGCAGATCAATAAATGTTATACAACGTATCAATAGAGTGAAAGATAAAAACTATATGATCATCTCAATCAATGCAGAAAAAAAGATCTGACAAAATAAAACATCCTTCATGATAAAAAAATCTTAACAAATTGAGTACAGAATAAACATAACTCAACATAATAAAGTCTATATATGGAAAAACCCATAGCTAACATCATGTTCAGTAGTGAAAGGTTGAAAGATTTTACTCTAAGATCAGAAACAAGGGTACCCATTCTTACCACTCCTATTCAATGTAGTAGTGGAAATCCTACCCAGAACAATTATACAAGAAAAAGAAATTAAAGGTATCCAAACTTCCAAAGAACTAAAATTTTCACTGTTTACAGATGATATGATCTCATATATAGAATATCCTAAAGACATCACCAAAAAACTTTTGGAACTAATTAACAAATTCAGTAAGGTTGCAAAACACAAAATCAACATACAGAAATCAGTTGTATTTCTATACACTAACAACAATATATCCAAAAAAGAAAGAAAGAAAACAGTTCCATTTGCAATAACACTGAAAATAATAAAATACTTAGGAATAAGTTTAAGCAAGGAGGTGAAAGATCTATACACTGAAAACTATAAGACTTTGAGGAAAGAAATTGAAAAAGACACAAATAAATGGAAAGCTATCCCATGTTCATGGTTTGGAAAAATTAATATTTCCATACTACCCAAAGCCATAGATTCAATGCATTCCCTATCAAAATTCCAATGGTATTTTTCACAGAAATAGAAAAAAATAATCTGAAAATTTAGGTGGAATCACAAAAGACTCCAAATTGTCAAAGCAATCCTGGGAAAGAAGAATAAAGCTGGAGAAACTAAAAAATAAAACAAACTAGTGAATACAACAAAAAAGAAACAGATTCACAGATACAGAGAACAAACTGTGGTTTGTTCTACTGGTTACCAGTGGGGAGAGGGAAAGGAGGAGGGGGAGGGGATTATAGGTACAAACTACTATGTGCAAAATAAATAAAAGGATATATTGTACAACACAGGAAATATAGCCAATATTTTATTGTATAACTATAAATGGAATATAACCTTTAAAAATTGTGAATCAACATGCATTGTACACCTGAAACTTATGTAATATTTTACATCAACTACACCTCAATAAAAAAAAAAGAATAAAGCTGGCGGCATCACACTTCCTGATTTCAAACTGTATTACACAGCTATGGTAATCAAAACAGTATGGTACTGGCATAAAAACAGACATATAGACCAATGGAACAGAACAAAGGGCCAGAAAATAAATCCTTGCATATACAGTCAACTATTATTTTACAAGGGAGCCAAGAATGCTCAGTGTGGAAAGGATAGTCTCTTCAATAGATGGTTTGGAGGAAAACTGGATTATCACATGGAAAAGAATGAAATCGGATCCCTGTATTACACCACTCACAAAAAGTGACTCGAAATGAATTAAAGATTTAATCATAAGACCTGAAATTGTAAAACTTCTAGAAGAAAACATATGGAAAAAGCTACAGCATTGGTCTTGGCAATGATTTTTTGGACACCAAAAAACTGCATAAGCAACAAAAGCAAAAATAAACAAGTGGGACTATATCAAACTAAAAAGCTTCTGCACAGCAAAAGAAACAAGAAAATGAAAAGGCGACATATGGAATAGGAGAAAATATTTGCAAACCATCTATCTGATAAGGGGTTAATATCCAAAATATATAAGGAACTCATACAACTCAATAGCAATAACACAAATAATTCGATTTAAAAATGGGAAGAGGGTCTGAACAGACATTTTTCCAAAGACATTCAAATGGTCAATAAGTACAAGAAGAGACATTCAACATCACTAATCATCAGATAAGTGCAAATCAAACCTCAATGAGATATCACCTCACACTTGTAAAAATAGTTATTATCAGAAAAAAAAAAACAAAAAAAAACCCCAACCAAACAAACAGGGGATAACAAGTGTTGGAGAGGTTGTAGAGAAAAGGGAACTCATGTGCACTGTTGGTGGGAATGTAAATTGGTACAGTCACTATGGACAACAGTATGGAGGTTTTTTAATAATTATAACTAGAGCTACCTCATGATAGCAATTCCAGTTTGGGGTATATATCCAAAGGAAATGAAATACTGACTCGAAAAGATATCTGCACTACCATTTTTATTGCAGCATTATTCATAAGCCAAGGTACAGAAATAACCTAAGTGTCCATCTACTCATGAATGGATAAATAAAATGTGAGATAGATATAGATAGATGGGTGGGGGGAGAGAAAGAGGTTATTCAGCCACTAGAAAGAAGAATATCCTGCCATTTGCAACAATATGGATGGACCCTGAAGGCATTATGCTAAGTGAAATAAGTCAGAGGAAGGTAAATACTGTACGGTCATGGAATGGTAGTTGCCAGGAGTGGAGAGGTGAAGGGATGGGGAGATGTTGGCCAAAGTGTACAAACTTCCAGTTGTAAAATGAATAAGTTCTGAGAATCTAATATACAGCACGGTGACTGTTGTTACAATACTCTACAGTATTATATACTTGAAAGTTGCTGACAGAGTAGATCTTAAATGTCTTACCACAAAAAAAAGAAAAAGGTAATTATGGGAGGTGATGGAGGTGTTAAGTAAACTTATTGCTGTAATCATTTAGCAATATGTACAAGTATCAAATAATCATGGTCTACCCCTTATACGTGTACAATGGTATATGTCAAATATATCTCAATAAAACTGGCAAAAATAAAATAAAAACAACTCAAAGCAAATAAAAATATATCTTCAGGTTGCCTTTTATTCAGAAAGTTCTACACACTTCTTTTGCATATGGAATGTGCTTGTTTGTTATCATTTATTTCCACACTTATCATACCATTTGTTTTTATATTTGCCATGCTTAATACAGAATTCTTTCTCAAAATTTCTGTTTGATCTGATATAACATAGGTTAATTCTCTTCTATAGCCCCCTAAGCTATAATACCCCTGAAGCATTGTATTCTATAGTTCTGAGAAGTGAGAGTGGGGATGGGGAAGAAGAAAAGGCTCTTCTGAAGCTTTGTGAATCTTTTGTTAATGGAACTTGCGTCTCTCCTCTCTAGAATGGGCGAAATGTCCAGGGTGCTCTTATAGTTCAAATCTTCCCCCCAAATAACTATAGAGTCTTTTGTGAGCGATCTTTACCCCTGATTCTTCGTCTACATCTCCCCACCAGCTATTTCCGCTCTCCCTCATGCTAAATGGGGAAACAATGAGAAAAATCACCGCTGTCACTTTTCTGCAAATATTGTACTATTCATGAGAATTTTCAGAATGCTGTCATAGTGCTTCTAGCAGATGGTAATGGAAGTGGGGCTAGGATTCTCCCTTGAATCTGTGGACTGTTCTCATTACCATCTCTTGAGGTTTAAGGCATGTGGATAAGACTCTTCCACTGTTTTGTCATTGCTGGTATTTTCACTATTTTCAGGTGTTTTTCATTTCATTAGATATTGTCAATGTATGTATACATATGTGTGTATATATACATAAATGTACATGTATATTTTTTTAAGAAAAGAGTATTAAATACCAAGATCTCGTAATGGTTAATAAAAAATCCATTGTCAATTCCCTATCCCACCTAAAGTAACTGTCAGAATGTATACATAAATACATATATATAAGTCTATATGTATATATACAATTCCATTTTCTTCAAATAATTATATATTTTGAGAATGACTTGGAGAAAACATATATCAATATAATTAGCATTTTTATATATCTAAAAATGCAGGATTTTTTGTTTGTTTGTTTTTATCAAATAGAAAGAGGAAATGATTATCATAGCTTCAGTATGGGAGAGTTCATGGTAGGGAGGGAGCATTCCTTCACATGAGCTTAGTTTCAGACCTAGAAAGGGAGAGAGGGCACTCCTGAATGCGCTGCTTCAGGCATTTCACAAGTAGTAAGAACTCAACAAATATTTGCTGATTGATTAAAACTCAAAATATAAATTCCTGCCTCTTCGTAAAGACTAAAACTCAAAATATTCTAATTATATTTTTCAAGTCGGTGAAAAATATTTGAGTTGCAAATAACCTTGTCTTCATGTGGCACAGAAGCTATTTTACCCAATTATTATTATTGGAATTTTTCTGTGGCCCTGGGCATGTTTGGTGTGTCCTATTCATCACAGCAACCAGACAATAAACCTGTTCCCTGAAGTTTATCAGAGAAGTGCTGGCTATGTTCAGGGGCAAGAGACAAACAGAAGACAGTGATGGTAGTTTTTAATAATAATTAATTATTTATACCGTGCTGACAGAGGGCTCACTAATGGGGAAGGCGCAGAATCAGAGATAGACTCTTCCCTACCTCAAGGACTGAATTCTATGAGAGATCAGCAATTCAAAAGTGAAATAAGCCTTGTCAAGCGGAGGTTGCAGCTTATAATTTCAGAACTCCTTTGGCATAAGTTTCATTCTAAAATGTTATTGAGGGTATAATCTATAGTGGTGACAAATGGCCTCCAATATTACACAAGTTCCTCTTCTTTGCCTTTACCTCAATTTTGTCAAAGCAACAACTAAGTCATACTAAGTCATACTGGGGCTCTGTTTCTTAAAAACTGGTCGGTTTCTTAACCCTTCACTAAGTTCATACTATCTTAATTACTACAGTAGTTATAACAAATCTTTATGTCTATCAGAATCCTTCCTCTTTCTCCTCCTCCTTTTTGTTCTTGCGGTTACACACTGAAATGATGACCCATCAAATGATAATTTTCCTGAGAGATGGACTCGGTGTTAATGAGGGCAAGATTGTGTTATCAGAATTGTAAAGAGATACACTGTCCCAGGATCACAATTTCTACATCCAGAGATTTGTCCTTCTAACTGCTGTTAGCTGTCCTACAAGGTGCAGGAGAGGGGTGACTTAACTAAAACCTATTTTCACTATTAAAATATTGTATGGCACTGTCAGCTGTGATGTCTGTATGCTAGACATTAACACGTTATCACAGCACAGCCTGATGTCTTGAGAGGTTATTTGCTAGTGAGCATGGGGCAGAGCCTGGCAGAAGATAGTCTGGATGCTCTCCCAGGCACAGTTTCTTAGCAGATGTTAGTCTCCAAGAAAATTTCGTTGACTGTCAGTATGTGAAGAAATCAGTGCAAGGTGAATCGTGTTTTAAAAAGAAAATACGAATTTCTTTCCCCCTTTCAGTTTATAAATGTATTTTAGAACTCTAAAAAGAAAAAGCAGAATGAAAATGTTCATCTTCCCAGAGTATGATTTCATTCAGGCGTTGAGCCTATAGACCTGCAACAATTTACAACTGAACTGATGTCTTTAATGTGTGAACTTGAGGCATCTGAAGACATAGCACATGCTCCAGATAAACACCCTCCAAGACAAGCATGTCATCTGGAAGACTTTCCCCATGAGTAGCATGACTGACACATGCCCTGACGAAGTCTGTCAGATGTTTTCATTTTCAAGTGGAAGAGACAGCCATCTGGTACCCAGAGTAAATAGTCTCAGATCACTAAAAGAGAAACCCAATATCTTATTCCACCCGAAACTGAGGCAAATTCAAAGAAAAAAAGATAAATTTTTGATCACTAGAGTAATTTTCCACCCAAGTTATCAGATATAATTTTGATAGAGGAAATGTTCTCCCAGACGTGAAATGCTCTATTGATCTGGGGTAACTTAAGACATACAACCATTTCCAGTAGTCTATTGAGTAGGTAACACAGAAACTACTTCCAGAAGTAACCTGCATCTGGAGGCAGGTAGTTGAAGTGAATTTGGAGATGTATTTATTCACTGATTCATTCAAGAACTACAGGCCAGGTATTGGGTTAAGTGTTAGGGACACAAAAATTATGGTCCTTCCCTCAAAGGTCTTAAATACAGTAGTAGAAATACACAAAGAGATCATTAAAAGCAACATTGAAGAGTTGGAAAAAGTCTACACAGAGGAGAGCAAAGGGAAGGAACCCCTCACCCAGCTGGGTGTCCAAAGATGGCCTCTGGAACCAAGAATAAAGATTCATTCCACACCATTACTCATCTGTAAGTTTTCGTAATAACAATTCAAAGTTATACCACTTTTCAGATGATTCCTTTGTTTTCTTCATAATGATTTTTTAATCCAAAAACACACCCAAAAATTATACTCCATATTACTTAACTCCATTAAGTAATAGTTTAAAATTGTAGTTTCAGGTTAAGACACACATGTTTACACAACATAAAAGTTTGTAGCCAGAGGCCATCATGTGGAACAAATCTGAATTGTGTGCCATATTTAGAAGAACTTGAAACATTTTTCTCTGTGTATGTAAGTCAAGTGAGTGGAATGAAAAATTTAAATTTTCTGTGACTTTTCATAGAAAATGTGCACATGCACTTTTTCCATGGGCTTCAAAGTACTCTTGTGGTTAGTTTTTATTCTGCCCTAAAAGCGAGTTTTCTAAGCTGCAAATTTGCTTTTAAGTGCAGTTTGAGGGCAAGATAGCCATGGGCCTCATTATGTTTGAAAAACTGATGAAGAAAACAGTGCAGAAAAAAAGAATCTACATTCAAAGGATGATTAGCTCATACCCTTTCATCCCCAAAACTTACCATCATGGTTTCTCTGCCTCATTTGGTACCTACAATAATTTTTCAGTACATTTCATTTTATATACAACCTACACTTCTTTACGTGCAAACTGTTTGCTTATATAAGCCTGCTTTTATTGTTTTATTGCCAAATGTTTCTATCTCTGAAAATTGTTTGGATGTCTTATGTTGAGAGGAAACACATCATCATCTTTCTCTAAAGGTTTTTTTTTTTTTTTAATTTAACAGATTTTCACTTACTAGCAGGGTTTTCAGGAAAAAATTAAAGTTGTTAAGCAAAGGGTAAGTCTACCAGTCTCGGTTGGATCTGAGAACGTTCCTTGGCATAAGCCAGGCAAATAGAGAATCCAGATGCGTGTGGAGAATAAAGGAGTTACTGAAAAACTTAGGGGAGTCAGGTTAGCTCAGGTAAATGTAAAGAATAAGTTTTTTTTTTTTAAGAGAAAGGAAGACTTGTTCATTATCTCTGAGGAAGTGATTTTACAGTCCCAAGTATCGAATCATTGAAAACTAGCCTTCTAAAGCCAATTTATAAAGCAATAGGGTAAGTGATTGCATTGTGAAGAAAAGAAAATATACACACATAGAGGAAGAGACACTGTCCTAACGTCCCAATATTACATAATTGGGTACTCATACCCAAGATGACATTTCTGGGAATAGAATCATACACAGATTCACTTTTAGGCCGATATCACAGTTTAGCTGGAAGCAAAGATGTTTTGCTCTAGGTAAACATTAGTCGATTCCAAAGAAGTTCTAAAAATTAAGTCACTGATACTGAACATGCATATGAATATAGTCTGAGGAAAATTATTTCAAGAAAATGTGCGTGTTAACTACTGCTCCAGGGATTTAGCCAGGTACTCTTCTATACTATTTCTAGTTTATTTTGATTTGATCCAATGTTTCATGAGTTTCTCTTTCCATTCAAGACAATAAGCTTCTCCAGAATAGGTGTTATATCATACCACCAGGCCAAACTCTTTTGCCTAGCTCATGGGTTTAAGCACATTAAAGCAATTAATATTTGTTGAATTAAACTGCACTGGCATACACGGAAATCATGAATTCAAAGTAGGCAGAACAGAGTGGACTTGGTAACCTTCTTTTCGCTATTGATCATGTGTGAAGTCATAACTGACATAACATCAGTAAGGTCTGACTACCAGTTAGGTTCCTGTTGGTAAGATGCTTGGCAGGGCAGAAGAGAGCAGAGCTGGCTGGCCCATACTGGACTTCAACCTGTGACCTCGGCCTCTTTAAAAGGATGGTTCAACCAACTGAACTCACCCAGCCATCTGGCCATCTTTACACTTGGCAGGAGAAACAGCACCATGAGGTGTTTTTGTTTTTGTGCAATCACAATTAATAGGCCATTTCTTCCAACAGTGAAGAATTTTCCTACCTGCTTTTTCACACTTCTAGCAAACAATAAAAGCTAATTACTAGCTGCAAATCATGATGACAGAAGTCTCAGTACTGAAACTGTGTTTCTATATTTAGTGAGAATATCACCACTTTTATGACCATGTGAAAGAATCCTTATCCAAACCCATTCTTCGTCATCTTTGGAAGAGATTAAAGATACTATGAACTTACAAGTCAAAGAATTACTACCCTTTCGTTTAAGTTTTGCTTCAAAGTGAAGAAAGGGGCCAGAAAGCTATTAATAGCAAAAGAAACTAAGGAGCTTATTTGACATACATACTCAGATTGCTCATCTTTCCTTCTTTCCTATCGAAATAACTTCTCTGGCTATTCTTTTCTCCTGTTTTTAAGGTTTTTTAAAAATTATTTATTTGTTTATTTTTGGCTGCGTTGGGTCTTTGTTTCTGTTTCTATTTGCGGTGAGCAGGGGCTACTCTTCGCAGGCTTCTATTGCGGTGGCTTCTCTTGTTGTGGAGCATGGGCTCTAGGCGCGTGGGCTTCAGTAGTTGTGGCATGTGGGCTCAATAGTTGTGGCTCGTGGGCTCTAGAGCGCAGGCTCAGTAGTTGTGGAATGCGGGCTTAGTTGTTCCGCAGCATGTGGGATCTTCCTGGACCAGGGATCAAACCCGTGTCCCCTGCATTGACAGGAGGATTCTTAACCACTGCGCCACCAGGGAAGTCCCTGGCTCTTCTTTTCAAGGTAAAAAGAAGGTGGAAATAATATTATAACTCAGCTCCATGAACTGTACTTCTTGAAATCCAACACTGGAAGAGACTCCAAAGATAATCAAGTCCAACCGTCTAGTACTGAGGTTAAAGTTCACAAAAATACTAAGTGGCAGAACCACTCCTAAAAATATCTATCTAGTATTGGTCATATTGTATAAAGACAATGAATTAAATAAATTTGAACACAATTCTATCTTTGGAATTGGGGTAGGTGATTAAAGACAAGAATTTCCCACCTAGTTCTGTTTTTGAATCTCAATTACCTTATTTCACTTGTTCTTTCAGTCTCTAAATATTTACTAATTAACTACTACCTGCTAGGCTACTGGCTAAACTAAACCCCTGAATAGTTACAATAATAAGACATTTTGGGGGACATCTATTTTGGTTTCATTTAGGCATACTGAAAGAGCTAACTCAAAGTGTAAAAGTATTCTGTACGTGGTAGGAACCCGATACTCACCCTCTCCTGGAGCCACACTTTCCCTGAGACTCTAGTGGATGAGACTCAAGACAAAGACGAAGGGTGAATTGATGATTGTGGATGGCATTGGGTCAGGGTGTCTGCTGCCCACGTTGCCTTTGTAATAACGGAACAGTATTTTCTAGACATTATAAGATCAGTTGTATGTAAATGTCAGGATACAAAAATAAATTTTAAAATATATAAAATAAATGAAATTATAGCTCTGCCCTAAAACAAGTCTTTACTATTAAGGTTAGTGAAATAGCTTCTTAAGGGTATACCCTTCATAGAAAAATTATGATAGATTTGAGATTTTTACACTACTTAAAGCAACAAGTTAGCATGCCCTGGTTTCATGGATTATGGCTGAAGGCATGAGACTTTGGGGTCAGAAACAACGTACTTTATTAATCACAGCACAGCAAGAAACATAAGCAACATATCTATGTCAGTTCCCTTTACTTCCAAGTTCCACAGGGCACTGAAGATGGGCCCATATAAATTCCTGCATATACAGTGGGAAAACTGAATCTTTTATAAGAAACATGAAGGTCTGCCTATGTTTCTGCTCTCTAAGGAGACACTATCTCTGTCTCCCTAAGCTGTTCACTAAAAAAAAACCTCCTTGAAAAGATAGTTCAGGACAAAGGCAATCAGTGCCTCTGCTTGCAAAGTATGCATAAATGGGAGATTACTGGGCAATATTCCCTATCTCAGTCTCTGCTTTCTCTAGTGGATCTTGCATAATACCTCTAGATTCATCTTCCTTAAGCACAACTGTGACCTTGTCAGTCTCTTCTTGATTAGCTGCCATTCCAAACATCATCAAATAAACCTCCTTAGCCTGACATTATAGGATCTGCACAACCTGGCCTCGCCTTCCCCTGCAGACTTACCACCTACTGTTCACCCTTAGCTCCAGTGTCACGAGAAAGTTCACCTTTCTCGAAACACAGGGAGCCCTGTCCAGCTCCATGCTTATTCCGCTTAAGCTCTCTCCTCAGTCGGAAGGCTGTTCCCCTTTGTCTGCTTCGCGTCCTCAGTTGTTCCTTATACCCACTCCAGCTCCATGAGGCTTTTCCACACACAACATTCATTACTCTGTTCTCCTCTGCTCCCAGGCTATTTGCTTGCATTCAGATCTTACTTCAGTGGGATGTGAATTATTGTTTCTTGTGAATGTGTCATCTCCCTGGCCATACCGCAATACCTCGAGAGGCAGGGACTGTTCTTTCATTTTCTTATCCCTCACAGCATGAAATATTGTGTCTGGCATAAGCTAAATCCCCTTTTATCCTGTTAATTAGATTGAATTTTATGCCACTGCTTCCCAAAAGATAAAAACGATAGACAGCGGAGTTAAGTGGTGTTCTCCCTCCTTTGCATCCTCTGATGGAAGAAGATTTTCTAGAATCATCTTCCATGCCTTCACTTGTGCCATTCTATTTATTCTTTGCCCTTTACTGCTTTGCCTCTTCTCTCTTCCTTTCCTCTTACCTTTTTCTCCTTGAATCCAAGAAATGTTCGTCAGGATTAGTGGCAGGATGGTAGTCACCCTACTTTCTTTTCACCTCATTTAAGCCGCACTCCCAGTAACTACATAAATGTCAGCCTGGTCTCTTCTCCAATCTTCTGGACCCAACACATGATGTAGATGTGTTTCTAAACGCTCACCAGCAAGCAGAGCCGGACAGGAGAGACACTGATCCTAGTGTGGCTCTGGGACAGCTCCTGCAAATCCTTGCTTAAGTGGTATATGTTCTCAAAGATGACAGTGACCGTGGAATCTCCACCAGGTCTCCCTTCCAGGTGTCCCTACCACTTGCAGTTTCCAGGTGTACTCAGGTCTTTCTTCTAGGTGTCCCTTCCAGGGAGCCCTGTAGGAAAGTCTGGCCTTTAGAGGACACAGACACTTATGTCTGCCATAGCCTCTACACAGTGACCTTCATCTGACCCTGATGGGGATGTCAGCTCAAGGGCTGTGTCCTCACACATTGTTTTATCATTTTATTCTTACTCAGGATCTTAAGCAGAGTTTTACCTTTATCTTTTTTTTTTTTTATCAGTTCTTTTCCTGGTTAAGTCTGTGTGTGAATCCAGAGAGTACCTGCCTCCACCAAGTGTCCATTACAGCCACAGACATGCACAGGGTAAGAGGCGTATCCTAGGAAAATAGCTAGAATAATGCCAGCGACTGAGGTTCAGAAATATTCTGCATAAATGGTTGGATGCTGGCATCGAATCAAAGGAGGAAACCCAGCCAACACACCCTAAGGTTTGGAAAGAAGTTGCGCTCAGTCAGGTCCCCAGCACATGTGCTCCCTGATGAAAGAGGCAAAAATAATAGAGTAGTCATTTTTTCTTATTTTTATTACCATAACTTTTGTATTTCCCAATGGGGACAGCAGATAATAGGAGGGGGCACATGAGAACTCTGTGGCTCAGGCAGGAAGAACTAGATGCTTTCTGATGGCATCAACCCTGCGTGAGCTTTCCCCCAGCCTGAAGCAGAAGTCCTGCTAACCCCTCATGAACCCGGTCCTACTAACTAGAGGCAAGTCAAAGACTGACAGCTTATTTTTATCCATTCAAGTAACTCAGGAGATCCCCAGCGCAAATTACCCCAGCAGAAATTTAATAAGGTCAGTTTCAAAGACAGCTTAGGGAAGTTGCTGGCACAAAGCTCCTCTCTGGCTTTCCAGGATGATTCAGTGCCTCTGTGAGGATGCTTGTGGACCAGAATTAGAGGTCCCTGCTGTACACCATGCCCTGATTGTGGCCACGTCCGAGCAGGGAGTGTTACCTGAGGACATGCATCTGGTTCTCTCTGATTCTTAGCCAGGTCATATTAAATCTTAAAAAAAAAAAAGTTTTGGAAGAAGAGACCACAGAGGGACAATATACAAATAACTGAAGTCTTTTTATGCTGACCTACTTCCAGGATAAACTTTAATAAATGGATTCATGTGCCTTCAAGGCAAGAACTTAAAATAATAGTAACTCATGTGTAGGTGTTCCCAGATTTCCGTCCTCATGAGAATTAAAGCAAAGATGATTAGAATCGGTATTATTTCCAAAAGAAAAAGTCTTTTTTTTTTCAGATTGTGGTTCCCTTCTTCTTAAGAACCTAGGTCTCTAAATCCTCGCACAATCAGAATGTTACAGAACAGAGAGCCCCTAATTTCAGAGAACTCACTTTACCTCCTGACCTCCTTTCAAGGTGACTGAAATGAGCAGAATAGGTGTTCAGAAATTTTTTATTGATTTATCAGTGGAGAAAATAGAATGTTATTAAGGGCAGATTTAAACCCTATAGAGCAAAAAGATTTATATATAAAGTTACTTCTTATATTTACAACCCAAATTTCACAAATCCGTATGTATAGCGGTCCTTACAACTCAATGCCAAAGAAAAATAAATACAGGGAAAAATATTCCATGGAAGGAGAAGAAAAAGAGTTTTTGCAAAGGATATTTACTCTCTTCCTTTTACCACTACTTTCCATAATAGCGTAACTGAGTTCGTGTCCTTGGACAGGACTCAACTACATCAGCCCTCACCCCGCTTGCAGAGTTGGAATATGTTGACTAAAAAAAAAATCTAAGCAATATCCCTCAAAGGACACACACTCTTCCTCTTGCCTTAGGTAACATCCAAGTCTCTCCTTCTCAAGCTGAGAATCCGTGTCATTCTACGTGTTATCATCCTTGTCCTAAAGGGATCTCATTCCAAATTCTCTCTCCCTTATCCCTCTAGGTCGATCCCTATCTATCTTCAGTTTCACTCTTACCAACCATAGGATGTCATCACCATTTATGTCTGTCTGCCTCCTCCCCTTATCAGAGAAACTAGAGTAGAAGTCAGGCAGCCCTAGGAAGGGCTGGTACTAGTGTAAGTTAGAATGAATTCTCAGAACCAAAAAGAATGAAATTTTGCCATTTACAGCAACATGGATGGATTTGGAGGGCCTTATGCTAAGTGAAATAAGTCAGAGAAAGACAAATACTGTCTGATATCACTTATATGTGGAATCTAAAAAATACAACAAATTAGTGAATATAACAAAAAGAAGCAGACTCACAGATACAGAGAACAAATTAGTGGTTACCAGTGGGTGGGGAGGGGTTGGGCAATATAGGGGTGGGACAGTGGGAGACACAAACTACTGGGTGTAAGGTAGGCTCAAGGATGTATTGTACAACACGGGGAATACAGCCAGTATTTTGTAATAACTGTAAATGGAAAGTAACCTTTAAAACTTGTATAAAAAATAAAAAATTTAAAAAATTTTAAATTTTCTCATAAGATTTTGTCACAAATAAAAATTAATTTAAAATTAAAAGATTCTTCAGTGCTCATTTCTGTCAAAGCAACAAATGAGTCATAATTATTGTATTTTTCATGTCCAAACTTAAAGTCTTATTTTATTCCTAGGATTTTATCCACAGAGTACAGCTACATTCCTATCTCTACAAATTCATTCAGTAGGTTAAAAATACCAGCAAGATACAAAGCCACTGCAAGTCTTTATAATTCTTAAAAACAGTTGACTAATATACTTTCTTTATCAATAATATACATGGTGAACTATTTATACCAACACCTTGCAAATGAACCTAGACATAAAAGAGTAAGATTATGGACTCCATTTCCCACATAATTACAAAGAATTTTGAAAAGTTTACAGTCAAAGAACATACCCTCATAAAACTGACATTCTGTGTGAAAATTAACCAATGATGTTTTGAAAGACGTTGGTACCTGCCTAACACCTGGAGGATATATAAGCAGCACACAAAGCTGACACTTTCTGAGCACATAACACATCGTGAGCTGACTTTGAAACCTAGCTATAGGTGAAACCTAGCTGAACATATGCAACTCCTCTATCTTATTTAATCTTCACCCAAACAAATTTATTAGTGTGTATTGGGATTTAGAAGCTTAATATATAAATCAGAAGTAAACCCTGAAGAGAAACGGAGAAGTTCTGAATTTTCTCCCCCGTAGCCCACTCACAATTAGGGATTTTACCATAAACACAAATGAAGAATGTTTTGACTTCGCAGAAATCTGAATAGAGCTGTAACCTGAAACTATATACATATTCTCACTTTATGAGAATTTTAAGGGAACTTAGCAGCTAATACTACTTGTGATTTTTGTCAGAGAACTTACTTCTTGGGCAAGAAGCAGCTCTACTTTACAAGGACTTCTTGGCAACATTTTGGATATTACATTACAGGAACTATCTCACCTGCAGTCTTCCGCTATTGTAATTATTCTATCAGCACAAAGGTCACTAGATTTCACTTTATTTGACAGTGTACTGAGAATCGATCTTAAGCATTTGATAGTTTCTGCTCCTAGAATGCATATGCTGCTTGCTTTAAAAGTAGCAAGTGCCCTCGTATTCATCCCCCAGAACATATGGCATCAAAGTCAAGCCAAGTGGAGCAACCTAAAGCTTTTTAATTTAGTGTCACTAGAACTATAACAATGTTACATAATTTCTGTCTTCAAGGGAGTAGATGTATATATCAGTTAGGATTTTTTAAAACAGAGTACGATCGAAAACCATAATAATAGTGTCTTAGATAAGACAGACGTTTATTTTCTTTCATACAAAAGAATTCAGTAATAGGCAGCCCAGGGCTAGTAAGGTGGCTCCACAAACCCAGCAGACACTGCTCTACCATTCCTCAGGTGACCAGGATTGCTGCCAGAGCTCCAGCAGTCACATTCATGTTCCACACAGTGGGATGGAAGAAAGGGGCAAGAAAGGACAGAGGCACTCCCAGAATATGCCATGTAAAATTTCTGTTTACGTGACCATATCTAGCATAAGAAGGTTGAGAAATGCAGTCTTTGTTCATGGAGGTGTGTGCCCAGCAAAGAGTCAGGTTCGCTCTCTTAGGAAGTAGAAAGTAAGGGATATTGGAGAAGACAGTTTGCCACCATTGTCACAAGTGCATGTTTAGATGCTTCTCTAAACTGTATTTACGAGACAACAGCCGTCGTCGTTCTATGAAAGCTCACGTAACATACCTGCTGCAACATCACCAGCACATACTTTCATGAGATTTTCCTCAGTGCTGTGTTCTGTTCCCTCACCTACCAAATGGTCATTTGAAATGATGTTCAAAAGTATGTTTTCACTGTCAGGTTTCAATTTATTTCCTTCAATTTTATCTTTGAAAGAGGTGGAGAATCTTATTTATATGCTTACTGTGCTGTACTTCAGGATGATATTGTAACTTTGCAGGGATAACAGAAATATTTTATACGATTTCACTGTATAAAATACATTGAGGACTTCAGCTTTTTTTTTTTTTGCTATAAAAGTTGAACCTCGCATGTAAATAAACATAACTGTATCGTCACAACTCCAAATGACTTGGTGTGAGTTTCCGAGCATTGCTTGCCATCCACAGGGCCGCAGCACCAGCCGAAGATGGGCATCAGCTGGGGGGAGGCGGGACCTCTAAGCTTTGGCTGGCATTCTCATAAGTTCAGTGTGGATGTGCTCTACTGGGTACTTGCTAATACAATTTAGCTCGGCGACTAGGTGAAGGCCTGACCTTTTAAGACTTGTAATACATCTACAGTCTTATAATTCAGTGTTGGCAGGGGGAAAAAAGCCTTCTTTTTTTTGCATCTGCCCCCAAATTAGTTAGCCTACCAGTACAAGCTAATGCACTAGTGGTTTCCAAAGTGTGAAAATTGGTACACAACCTATGTTAGAAAGTGCCAATTTCCATTAAAGTTTTTAAATGGTTTAAACCAATAAATTTTTTAAATAATTAAATCAGATCAAATCTGGGAATTCAGCTTAAATGAATGCCATAGCTCTAGAAAATAAGAACTGTGTAACCCATAGAGGTTTTCCTTTTACTTTTTTGATCTGATTTATCCACACAACCGCCCTGAATAGCACTATCACCCCTACTTTAGAACTTGTTCTTTCCTTTTTTTTTAATCAAATGGGTAAGCTAAAGCTAGGAGACGTGATATAACTTTCCCAGTGTCACTCCAGAGCAGGTAAGAATGCAGCCAAGGAGAGCATAAACTCCTGCTTCTCTGCCACCTGATATCAGGCCCCCCCAAATCCTCTTAGCCCTTTGCAAACACGCAGTCCAGGGCTTGCACGTGACAGACCTCGATGACTGCCAACAGAACACTTGGCTTACGGACCAATCTCACACGGTGGTCACGTTGTGAATAGAGAAGCTCCTTGTTACTGGAGAGCTCTCGGCCACATTCCACGCCAGATGAGGTGACAAGGGGAAGAAAAGCAACAGAGATCAATGGAATTAAGTCTCCAGCGTGCCTGTGGTGTTATTTTTAAAAGACAAGCTAAATATGCTGTGTTGTCATCGTCGTCGCTGATCTGAAGGTTATCTCTGGGGCTCCTGGCTGCAGACTGCTACACCAGTTCATTAATCCAGCCCCGACGAGCTGAACGTGAAGCTTGGTGGTAAAAGATCACTATGAATGGAGTGTTCTCAGGGAACAACAGGCTGGAAGAAATTTCGTTGACTTTTAGTAACCACAGGGGTGCCCATATAACCTGAGAGTAAAAAGGACACCAACTATCTTGTTACGGCTGAATGATTTTTGGGTTTCTCTTTGCTATCTTGCTCTGCTGACATTTCAAGTTGATGAACTCTATCTTCAGTGCATCCTACTTCCTCAAAGATAGTCTAATTGCTTCTCGCCTTCCTTCTTTGAGAGTACTTTCCCCGTGCACAAATAAAGCCAGAAGAAAGGTATTTATTAAAATTAATAACACAAAAGTGTGAGTGGTTTAATATGCATCACCTTCAGAAATATTCTTATTTTTTAAAAGAGATACATAGGAGAAGGAAAAGAAAAAATTAATGTTTACTGAGCAATAACTAGGTACCATGCATTATCTTACATAAAATTTAACCAACCCATATGAGGTGTCATTAGCCCCATTTGTTCAGAAAGTTGAAATTCAAAGAAGTTAAATGTTATCACGCATATAGTTTGAAAGTAGTATTAGCAGTTGGAAGTAAAGAGAGGAGTTCATGCTTTGGACCCTATTCCACAGCAGTTCAACCTATCAACAGAATGAATTGCTTAGAAAAAAATTGGTGGACAAGGGAGATATGAACTATAACATTCTAAGCTGCTGTTTACCTCTGGCGAAAACAAACTCTATGCCCGCAATGTCCAATACAGTAGCCACCAGCTACTCGTGGCTATCTTAATTTAATCAAAACTAAATAAAATGAAAATTTTAGTGTGTCGCTTGCTCTAGGCACATTTCAAGTGTTCAATAGCCACATGTAACTACTGCCTACTGCCTTGATCGGTACAGATTCAGAACATCTCCATTATCTCAGAAAGTTCAATTGGACAGAGCTCTCTTAAGCTATTTTGGACATGGAGAGATGAAGTAAGATATATTCCTACTCTCAATTTAAATAACTTGTGTGTGTGTGTGTGTGTGTGTGTGTGTGTGTGTGTGTGTGTGTGATGTTTTCTCTCTTGAAAAGAGAGGAGGGATGAAATAAAGGGAAGAAGAGAGAGGAAGAGAAAAAAATCTTTCAAACTATAATGAGGGCAATTACCACAGGCTTCAATTATGATGGAGGAGTGATGTGAGACATAATTGAAGCTTGCAAGAAAATATTTTCTGGTAACAGTAAACAAACTGTACAAAGAAAGGTTTAAAAGATACACTCTAGGGACTTCCACTTCTGGCCAAAATGAAATAACAAGCAACTGATTCACCTTCCTCCTTGAAACAACTGAAAAAAACAAACAAAAACAAAACACTTGAAACCATTATTTTCAAGACACTAGACAGAAAACAAAGGACAATTATCTCTGAAAGATGGTAAACAGATGAAGTAAAACTACAACTGCCCCAGGTTACAGCTTGAAAGAGATTCTGGGTAATGGATCAAGAAAAAGGAACCCAGGCAGAGCCACACAGAGTAACCTGAGTTGGGGAAGAAGAGCTGAATGTCCTAGAAGACCGAGGGAGATGGAGTCTGCAAGCAGAGAAAGCCACTCAGAGGGAGAGAACGCTGCAGCTCTGGCGAGGCGACCTCAAGAATTCAGCAGGGTACCAACCAGCACTTGCTTGTGAGAAAACATCTCAAAGCTGAGTCATGCCTTTCCCTGGGCATCTGATACGGCAACTGATCTGAGGGAGGCCAGAGTCCTACAGAGCAGCCACTGCATCCTAAGAAGGTTCAGCTCTGGTGGGCATCATTCACTCAGAGTTCCCAGCCAGCTTGGCTGAAGCACTGTTGGGACTGTACTGCACGTTTTAACCTCCCCTCTGCCTAATCTCACCTCCACCTGCTTCCTTTCGTGGGTGTTGGTCCCTAATAAAGATCTTGCATGCCAAACTTCATCTGAGCATATGCTTCCAGAGAATCCAACCTGTGGCAGAAGAAGAGGATTCCAGGGTGACAGCTAGCTTTAATCTGGCATGAACAACTGTATGAATGGTGCTGCAACTGACTGAGATGAGAATTACTGACAAAAACAGGTTGAGTGTACGAACGTGTGGCGTGGACATAGTCTGTTTGACTATATTAGGCTGGAGATGCCTATTAGATATCCAAATAGGGATGTGGAGACAGTTAGCTATGTGATTCTGGACCTCAAGGGAGAAATCAGAGCCAGAGATGAAAATACGGACACCATCAGCATTTAGAAAAAATTTAAAGCCGTGGAACTGGATGGAAAGACTTTCGTGAACTGCTTGAAAACACACTAGAGGTCCCCCAACTATTATAATATATTTAATTGGGAAAAAAAGGAGTTCCTAGTTCTATGACTTTGAGAAACACTGAGCTCTCTACACCATTTGGGGGATTCACAGTGCATGTTTATTACCAAGACAAAGGTTTTGAAAGTTCTACAGCTTTGTTTCCCTTGGAATTCTCAACATTTTTTGCCATGGAAACTTTTTTGGGAGGACGTCCATTAACATCTTTTCTCCTGAATCATAGTCTGAAATTGGTGATCTAGACTAAAAATCCAATCTAGAATTTTCACTTTGATTCAGATATAGAAAAAGTTAGAAGACTACATTTTAAAATTCTGCAACATTTGCCTATATCTATATAGACTATGCCTTTGAATCTGTACTTTTTCAAAACAAAAAATCTATAATTTCCCAACCTTGATGTTTACTAATTGTGTTTTCCTTCTATTCTTCTTCATCACAACTGAGCCAGATCACATGTCTGAAAATGAAAGTAAGAATGAGCCAAAGAGACACCCTGAGATTTAGTGGACAGCACCCTGTGCCATTGGTCGTAATAGCCAAGTATCAGCTCTGCCTCTGATCTAATAGGGTGGAGATCCTGGACCAGTCACAACTCTGGATCTCAGCCTGCTCACTACAGAAAAAAGTGAGCAGATGAACTTTGAGTCTCCTTCTAGAGATTGCTTTGGCAGCACAGATACTGAAAATCTCCTTCTAGCTCTAAAATTATATGAAATGAAACAAAGGCATAAAGAGAGAAAAATATACTTTATGTTGAACAACATCAACATCTAAACCTTTTCTCCCTTCTGCAGCATATTGTGGTCATTTTATTAATACCTCTGGAATAGAGATGAGAGCATATTCCTCACCTCTTACCAATTGTGAGCAGACATTTTTTTTTAAAGGTTACTGGTGAAAATGAAATTTTCAGACTGATGGATTTTTATTCTTTCCCATAGTACGATGAAGACATGAGAGTTACCTATGATTGTTTTCCATTTTAGGCTTATTGTTTTCTGGGGCTCTGGAGACACCCATATTTCTTGCTCCTAAATATCATGTCAAACTTGTAGATTAATGAAATAGCCTTAAGCGTCAACAATTTCCATAGGAGGTCTGGCATTTAATAGTGCATATACTCTAATCTTCTCAAAGAGAACTAACACTTGAGAAATGTGGAGAAGAGCACATAGAAAATAAATGCCTTATCGTAGGATATCCAGCTTTAAATCTGGAAGCCCTGAGAGCCACTGAAAGGACTATATTGAAATTGAGATCATTACGGAACAGAGTTTATCAATTCTAGGGGAAGATAATAAAGTATCTCCCAAATCCTCATATATTTTCTTTAAGATAAAAAAAAACAGGGTGCTAACACAGGGGTTTTTCTCTATCACTTCATTTTTATTCTTCTATGACAGAAGGACAGTCTCACATGACATATCAAGTATGATATATCAAGTTAATGACCAAAGACATGAGTACAGACCTTGCCTATGCAACACAGACATAAAAGTGGACAATTCATCCCCACCCTGCCAAGAAACACATATAAAAGTTAAGCTGATGATCCCTGATGCCATGCCTATCAGAAGGTACAGGTATTGTTTGTTTGTTTGTTTTTAACTAAACAGCCACATCATTTGTCCAAACATTTATCCTGTAGAAAACCATGATACTTTGGCACTATGCAGCCTCAGCCTAACAGAGACAAATGGTTCAGAGAATAAAAATTAAGAGGAAATTTCATATATTCAGCAGAGAAAAAGAATGCTGGCCAGCAGGGGAACACCCTAGGTAATCTTAATCTAAAAGATTTCAAACAGACTTGTTCATTTTGGAAGAGTAATTATAAATGGAGGATGTTTCCTAACCCCAAGGTCAGAGTTCCTTTTGTTAATAGACAATTAAAGAATTCTGGGAGACAATCAAAAAGGAACTAACCTACCCTGCACCTCTAGTTAGTAGGGGGAAAGCATTCTCAGCTGCTGAGTTTGTATAGATGCTAGTGGTAGAACAGAGTGATAGGATGGCCACGATCCCAGAATGAGGCAGAAGACATCTCTGGAGTAAAAAGAGGCCTGAAACCTCAGGCAGCAGTGGAAGCAAGAGGATATAAAACTAGCAACGGCCAGAAGATGGTTTCAACGAGCAGAGCTTTCCAAAACTGAGATGATCTTTACAGGACACTTAGCAAACTTAAAGGAAAAATCGAATATTTTGCTCATCCATTTCATAAGCCAGCTGTGTAAAATATCTCATGAGCCAAGGTGAAAAATGGAACTGAATTTAGCATTAGGATTTTAGAAGAAAGCATTTTAAGTTTAAGCAATAGAATTTTTTAACTGTATACTTGCATTTTTAATTTCTTCTCTCCGTAACTTATAAGCAAAGAGAGATAGCATACAAAAGCTTTCTATTAAAAGTCTTAGACTGTAATAGCAAAATAAGTTCTTAGGGGGGCCAAAAAAAAAATTAAAAATCCTCTGCTACATTTAACCCAGCAGTAATCTCAATCACATTTCAAAATTCTCTGTGACATGTACAGAAGCATGAAGAGGAAATCTGCAGTTGTCTGGGGATGGTGTAGCACAAAATTATTTGTATTGTATTATACTGTACATTATATTACACTACATTGTATCATATCATACATTACTGTAATTATATATTCAGACACTTGTCTGCTTATATTTTGGTTAAAGCCTGAGACAAATACTAGAGAAAAAAACAGCCAGCAGATTTTTCTCCATCAGAGCACCCAGAGCTGAGCTGCAGCTTAATAAGCTAGCATGTCAGAGAGCTAAAGAATATATTTTGATAGAAAAAGTAACCTTCAGGGCTCGGGAGAAGTTTTCAAATAGAAAAGTGGTTTTCGCCACAAACATAATATTAAGTTAGAAAAGATCTGTAACACCTGCTATTCCTCTGAGCTTAGGGAAAAAAGTACAAAGCTAGGCAACAGAAGTGTGAAGCCTGGGCTGCATGGAGATGGCGATGGGAGCTCCACTAAGAAAAGATGAAGGGGCTCCTCAGGCGCTGACAGGAGGGCAGAGGGCAGACAAACAAGCATCCTAATAAGAAGTGCCCAGGAGGCTGCATTCAGAAAGTGTTGAAAATACCACACACACACGCACACACACACACACAGAAAATAGGCTAACAGCATTTCCTTATGTTGTATAGTACTTTAAACACATCTTCTCATTTGAGCTTTAAAAAAAGAAAATTAGCTAAAAACAGGTTACGATCTCCTTTGTAGTAATGAAGAAATACTGGCTGGAAGTTAAGTGGTTTGTCCAAAGTCATACAGTTTAGAAAGTCGAAGTACCACGTATTGGTGTATTCATTATTTAAGAATATTCAGCCCTTCAAAGCCCATAGCTCTTTATGCTAAGCCATATATAAATATGAAATATTAGCCTTCTTGATGGTATTTCTCAATTAATAAACTTAAATTGCTGCGATTACCTTTCCTTTTCTCTGTCTCTGGGATCCATGAGGAGGGATTTTCCCTAAGTACCATCACATTTCTGCCATTCCTTTGCTCACTCTTCAGCAGGTGATAGACTCCTGACTAGAAAGCAGGCCTGCATGTAGAAAGCTAAGGTTGTCTCCTGTTTAGCCATATGGTCAGAACAGCTACACGGAGCAACTGCACTGTACAGCATGGCCTGTAACTGGCTGGGTACATCTTCCTGGTTCTGGGTTTCAGTTAACAGGTCGAGTTGACTGTCATGCTAAGCTATTTCTGCAAACTTTGACTCTGTTATTAATAAGGGAGTTCTCTTGGACACAGTTTTTATCCTTTGCCTTATCTCTCAAGTTGTTAATCCCAAATGGAGGACAGGTATGCCATTTATTGATGGCTCACTCAGAAACCCCAATGCCACCAATAATACTTTCATTCTAAGTATGAGTCCCATTAAAATTTCAGATCCAGATATCAGGTTCTGGTAATGATGAATTGAGTACTTTGGCCCAACCTCTGAGTAGGAAAGCTCATGTATCATATTTCTGTTTTAATCTCTTTAAAGGGCTTGAAGACTTAAAATAGTGAAGCATTACCCAGAGGCTCAGGAAGATGAGCCCAGAAGTTTGGAGATGCTTTTCCCTCACAGATTCCAAAAGAAATGTCACAGAGGTAAGAGACTGAATTGTATCTTTTGCAGGGCTTCTTTAAGAGAGAAGTATCAAAATTAGATTTAAAAGCATTAAGAATCAAAGAGAGGGACAAAAAGACTACACCCTAGGAGTAAGTGTAAATCAGAAATCATTAGGCCTTTGCATAGACTGCAGCTGAGATTTGAATAATTACAATTCTTGAAACAGAATTGACATGGTCTGCATTGCTAGAGCTACCAGATAGCTGGAAGAAGCAAACATAAATCTTCTCTGAAGAGAGGTAACATCACATGACAGATCCTAGATTATTCTACAAACAACCTTGCAATTATAAGTCCCAACACAACAAAAAATAACATGGCACAAATTGACAGAAAGACCCCAAAAACAGAAAAATGAGCAAAATAATGGATTGACAATTAACAAAAGGGCCTATATGAATGGCCAGCAATTATGAAAATATCATAAAATATCTAGTAAAAGGTGAATTTCAAATTAATTATGAAAATATCATTATGAAAATATCAAAATATCTAGTAAAAGGTGAATTTCAAATTAAAAATGAAATAACACATCTACCCATTGGATTATTATAAATTTAAAAAGGTATCATTTCTCTTGTTTACAGGGAGAATCAATATACTAAAAAAACTGTAGTTAGAAATGTTGTTATAAGACTTTTTTGGAAAAGCATCTTTTAACAGCTATTAAAATTAAAAACATGCCTACTAATTGGACCAGCTTATTCACAGAACTCTATTCTATAGAAATAAAACTATCAGTATATAAGGACATATGTTAAGGATGTTTACTGATCCATTATTCTTAATGGCAAAAAAAAAAAGGTAAAGAAAAGAAAAAGAAAATGATGCTAATTCCTTTGGAGCATATCTGAATGGTCAGCAGTCATGAAAACATACTCACCAATCTCTAGTCATTGGAGAAAGGTATCAATTTTCATAAGTCAGAAAGTCATTTCCCAGAATTCCCTTCCCTGTATGGTTGCACATTAGGGTTGGGGCACAAGACAAATTTGCCCAAGATTGGAAAGCCACAAGGAAAGCAGTAGTCATTACATTCTGAAAGTCTATACAGGTGGCCAGTTACCATTACAGCTTGCACAAGGTGGAGCTGATCTTTTGTCTCACCTTGTAGGCTTGGGGCACCTGCCAGACCTACATCTACTTCAACTCCCATGGAATCTCTTATGAGCTTCTTTGACTCTTGAGACAGGCACTTGTGCAACTCCTTTGTGAAGGTCACCAGCTTTTTCTTCTAGATCAAACACATAGCCAAGGTTAAAGGCACTGAAAGGCAGATGTGGGTTCCAGTTTGATTTCATAGATACTAGTTGGTCCTTTCAGAGTTGTCATTTTTCCTAACTCTCCCCCACCTCATTTCCAGCTTTTTCTCCCTAACTGTTAGCGCTTCTGACCTACCTCAACTTCAGACTCACTATACACAGAGATAACCACCCTCCACTGACTTCTTCACCAGCTTCCACAGGTGCATTGGGTCTAATTCCTATAATATTGTAAATGCCTTTTTCCTTATCACTTACAGCCATTCTGTTTCCCTGATCAAACTCTAACTGATAAAACTCCCATTAATAGGAAACTGGAGGAAGAAATTAAAAACAGGTAAAAACAAAGACTGCAAAAAAAATTTATAACGTTAAAAAAAAAAAAAAGAAAAAAAAATTTATAACGTTAAGCTTGTGCAAAAATTATGTGTTTATAAAGTTTTTTTAAAAATTATATACAGAAATTGAAATATTTTCTTCCTAAATCCCAATAGATAATCTTGTACATGTTTAACCATGTATACCATTATCTAAGAACACTACTCAAAGGTGGTGAAATGTTCTGTATTTCTTGACTCCCTTTTTTTTTTTTAACTCTCTTTATATAGATTCCTAAGGACTTGATTACTGGAGAGAAATCCAGGTTTGTGTGACCTTAATCATATGCAATTTGGGGGATATGATTTTTTAAGGAAAACAATACAAAATTGGGTCTTAGAATGAATGTATAGGTATTGGAGAGAAGGCATCACAAAAAATTACCAATATTAAAAAGCTGACAATATAAATGTCAAAAAAATCCAGAAAATTAATATAATTTAATTATTAATTAAAATACCTTACACGCTTCAAGGTTATGTTTGTGGATACATGTTCTTTGATTACCTCTTCATAGACATCAATTTTGTAAAATCATTTTCTATAGAGAGAATAGGAAGGTAATTTAGTTTTTCCTCTAGCATGGCTGATGGAAATTTATTTATTATTGATAGTTTAGCTTTACAACTCATGTCATATAAATTTTAAGATTGTTGTCAAATTTGGAGAATCTTCTAACAAGTTTCTTTCATAGATGAGATATAAAATTTTAAAGCTTATATAAGCTGTAGTATTTGGGAGAAACATCAAGTTTCGTTCTGCTGTGACTACTTTTAAGTACTGTGAGTTGACAGCACTCATAACCAGTACTCATTTGTTGATGTCACTGAGTCTGTTGACTCAGTTGGGGTATGGAAGAATTCTTGGAAATCATTCCTTCACCTGGACAGCTAAAACACACTGATGCACAATGTGACTGCAACCACATAAATACAATCACATTAAATCCAAACTTAAATATATCAACAGCTTAATTTTTCCTCAGGCAGATGTCAAAAATGTCCATGGTCACTCTAATGCCACCCATATAAGAGGAATTATGATTGAGTTGAGATAAGAATCATTAACAGAGACTGTGGTATTGACTGTGATCAAATATTTTGCTTTTGTAATCCCACTCCTGGGCATATATCCAGAGAAAACCATAATTCGAAAAGATACATGCATCCCAAGGTTCATTGCAGCACTATTTACAATAGCCAAGGCATGGAAGCAACCTAAATGTCCATCGTCAGAGGATTGTATAAAGAAGCTGTGGTACATATATACAATGGAATAATACTCAGCCATGAGAAAAGAATGAAATAATGCCATGTACAGTAACATGGATGGACCTAGAGATTATCATACTAAGTGAAGTAAGTCAGAGAAAGACAAATATATGATATCACTTATATGTGGAATCTAAAAAGTGATACAAATAAACTTATTTACAAAACAGAAACAGACTCATAGACTTCGAAAACAAACTTATGGTTACCAGAGGGGAGAGGTTGGGGGAGGGACAAATGAGGAGTTTGGGATTAACATATACACACTATTACATACAAAATAGATAATCAGTAAGGACTTACTGTATAGCACAGGGAACTCTACTCAGTAATCTGTAATAACCTATATAGGAAAAGAATCTGAAAACGAATGGATATATGTATCTGTGTAACTGAATCACTTTGCTGTACACCTGAAACTAACACAGCATTGTAAATCAACTATACTCTATTATAAAATAAAAATTAAATTTAGAAAATATTTTGCTTTTGTAAATTTTATGAAATATGTGAATACATTGCAAATACCTCTCTTGAAATGGTCTGGGGACATAATGATCCTGAAGCATAAGTTCTGCTAACTTCATGGTAAATCTTGGTTAAAAACTCTGTCAAATATGGGCAAGTTTTTGGCAAAAGCTGAGACTCAACCCAAGTGGCCCCTTAATCCATAATTTTTTGTTTATTCGTTTTTTTTCCTAACCTGGGAGAAAGCAAATAATTTCTTCAATCAAGAAGTCTTTTTCTACCAGTCCTAAGTCAGTGAAATATTAGAGGGCCTTCCTAGAGTACCAGTAGGTCCTTTCCTCAAGCTAAAATTTGATAACCATAGGCAGCAGTCCACAGTAAAAATTCTTTCAGTTTCCTAACATACCTCCCTGACTCTAGTCTCTCTACTTTCCAATTCATCCTATACATCCCACTCCAAATTAGTATCTCTAAAACTATTTTTAATCATCTTACCCTACAATATAACAGTATTACTTTAGGTCTTTTATGCTACAATATTAAGGTATGCTACAATTTAGGAATTTTCCAGTGAGCTTTAATTATTTGAGGCTTACCACATATATTACACATGATTTATACTATATATGATTCCAGGAATCTGAAAACAAAGAAAACATCTCAATGTCGTATGTATAATGAGAGCAAAGGCTGTTCTGTGTCATGGCAAAGGCAAATACTATCTGTTTTACTCCATTGAGTTGTTGCACTGGAAGCAGATAATGAAAAGCCTGTTTCTCGTTTATTTACACTGCAACTTTTGCACAAGACAATTCACAGGAACACGATTTGCTGATCTCAAATTACCCTGGGTGATGGCATCTTAATTAGAAGCAGAGAGCAGACTGCAGTTTAAAACAAATGAAAACTGGAGCACCAAGGAAGCAGAGGGCTTCTACCCTTCCATTGTTGACAGTGACAAGGATATCAGTGCCTCACACCTAGAAGCACCACAAAGAGAGCTACAACCAATGCCCATTCTTAGAATTCATGACACAGCTCAACATAAGTTGAACAATGCTGTCATGATAGTTTTCAGTGGAACCGAATATGAAGATTGGAGGGTTTCAGTTCAGAGCTCTGAGACAGTCTGGCCACCAATTCACATAATGGAGATGCGGTCCATCTGATTAATCAGCGCTGAAACTTACTATCAATTTGTCTAGATTTTGATTTTTCTTAAAGTAGCATTTATATGCTAAGAATTTAAAAAAAAGATCATCTACAGCATTTGCTAGATACCATCTAAATAATATTCTGATTCAACAGACTAGTTATGTCCTTTAAACATCTCAACTAAACAAAATGGTGACTTTGCCAAACGGAAATAATCCACACCTCAGATCTGGGGACTTTTCAGGTTATAAATCAACATAAATGACTCAACGATCTCTATTGTTCTCGACTTAAGTGAATTAATATGTTATGTAAATATGTTGAAAATATTAATGTGGCAGGGAACAAACTATGGCATGGGGAAAAAGGATAAATGATTCACACAGTTTCTCTTCTTCACTGTCCGGCACTGAAAGGTGTACAATTCTGGGAACTAGATACTCAAATTCCAAACCTTAATTCTATTTTATTCTAAATGTAAAATGCCATGAACTAGAAGAGAAGAAAATCTGTCAATTTAAATTAGATTTTTTTCAAAGTAGAACATTGGGCCAATGGAATGTATCAAACATCTACTAGCTAATAATTCTTTTAGAAACCCACTAGTACTCTAATAGAGTCAACATAATAGTGTACTTATCAAATTGAGGTTCAACACAATCTAAGAATCAAATTTTTAATTTAACCTTTAATTGCCAAAAGCAATTTGGCAACTAAATTTTGGTTCTGGAAATTAAGAGTTAGATTAATAATTTGGTACTTAAAAGAGAATTTTAAAAGTAATGAGTATAAAGTATGCAAAGCCAAAAATGTCATGGGCCGAAAAATTTAATTTTGTAAAATCAGACTACTGTGCAAAAGCTAAATGATAATGATCCCCCATTTTGTTTCAGTTTATTTTCAGGGTTTGGAAATTACCTTCCTTTGTGTAAGGTGACAAAAAGAATATAATGTGGGTAGTGGTAAATCTTAAGGGATTTCGTCTCATTACATTTTCCATCAGATAAAGGTGCACAGTAAAGAGTACCAGAATACGCCACCTTGAAATATGCCTCTTCGGCATATGGATGATTTTGAGCTAAAGGCCATTAAAAACTAGCCCTTATCCTGCCCCTAGTTTCAAGAGAACCACTTTTTTTTTTTTTTTAGATTCCATATATGTATGCATATAGTTGATTCACTTTGAATCAGAACACTAACACAGAAACTAACACACCATTGTAAAGCAATTATACCCCAATAAAGATGTTTTTAAAAAAAAAAAAAAAAGCACTTAAATCTGCATAACAAACTTTACGAAACAACCCTTGTTAACCATACTTTTCCTGATGACCTCCCCATAACTTGCCTCCCCTGCTCTGGAGCCCCAAATCTCTTTTCCTTTGTTTAGCCTAAGTATATAAACCTAAATTCTAAGCACCCCTTTGGGTTACTCATCCCTGGGTGCTTCC
This sequence comes from Aethalodelphis obliquidens, assembly GCF_003676395.1. NCBI lineage: Eukaryota > Metazoa > Chordata > Mammalia > Artiodactyla > Delphinidae > Aethalodelphis > Aethalodelphis obliquidens. The sequence continues at coordinate 26,636,428 of NW_020837949.1, forward strand.
ATGTACATGTGCAATGCACACGTTAATAAACTTCTGTTTCCTTTTCTCTCATCAGTCTCTTTCACCGGCCTGATTTACAAGGCCCCAGCTGGACGACATAAGATGGGTAGAGAAAAAAGATTTTTTTTTTCTCCAGTACAATAGGAAGGTATTTCCTGGCCCCAACTCTTCCTATTTTAATATATACAATACTTAATCCACATGCATATTTAACAGCTCATTTACGTGAAATAAGCCAGATTCTTAATTGTATAAATATGTGAGCCAGAATATTCCCACTGTGAAGGCTATGCTTTTCTTTTCACCTCTTGCCCTCTCATGTCACCCTTATGCCGTGGTAGAAGCATCTCTTCTCCATTTTTTTTAATTAATTAATTTATTTACTTATTTTTGGTTGAGTTGCATCTTTGTTGCTGCATGCGGGCTTTCTCTAGTTGTGTCGAGCAGGGGCTACTCTCTGTTGTGGTGCGCGGGCTTCTCATTGCGGTGGCTTCTCTTGTTGCGGAGCACGGGCTCTAGGCGCGCGGGCTTCAGTAGTTGTGGCTCACGGGCTTAGTTGCACCGTGGCATGTGGGATCTTCCCGGACCAGGGCTCCAACCCGTGTCCCCTGCATTGGCAGGAGGATTCTTAACCACTGTGCCACCAGGGAAGCCCCTCTTCTCCATTTTTTAAATAAGAATTAACTTTAAAAGTCCTTCCTTATTTTTTAGATCCAAACAGACACATTCATTCTCCTTTTTAACCCAGCCCTTCCCTACTCCCCATCCTGCTATTCACTTTCTCTTCTTAAACCTTGTCTTCCCTTCTTAAATTCTGACTCTTGACGTTCCTGGAACCCAAATGTTTAGAAGATACTCTCATTAAGCTAACAAATAGATGAATCTCAAAAAAGAAAAGGAGGCAGTTTTCCTGTCCCCTTACCATTTATTCAATCTACCATGGATCCGAATAACTCGATTATAAGCACTCCCTGTTCCATTCTCCTTGATACCTTCATTAGCCAACAATATTTCAAAGTTTCCTAAGTAAAGTAAGTTCATTCTATGAAATGTCAACTAAATATTTTTCTGGGTGTTTTTTTACTACCTTTTTCTTTCAAGTCATAAGACATTATGAGCTGATGAAAGGTTTAGTATATGCCTCTTACAGGGTCTTTAATGTAGACTTAATAAAGTTTAAATGGGTCTGCTGAAAATATTAAATATTTCAGAATGTCTAATTAGAGAGCACTCTTTTTGAATTGCTATTGTACTGAAACCATTTAATTACTATGTCAGGTGACACAATTAATAACATGTATTTAGTTTATGGATATTTTCCAGGAAAGAATTTAGAGTTCAGTTATTCTACATTTCTTAATGCGCCAACCAATTGAGATCCCAGAAGGACTAAGTGATTTCATTTCTTCTTCTGTACCATCAACAAATATTTATTGAGCACCAAGTATGTGCCAAGTACTGTGGTTGTCCCTGGCAATGTGCGTATGAATCAGACAATGTTCTTGTCCTGAAGGAGTTTACAACCTCCAGGGGAAGAGTTACACCTGGCACCATTATAACACCTCTGTATGACGTGATAGAGGGCACAGCTGACTGAAGTGGGATAGAGTGTACCAGGCTGGTCCAATATTCAGCCCATGAGCATCATCGAGTCATGCCAATTGTGGCCAGCATTGCTTCTCATTAGGCAAAGCATTCATTCTGATGGGTTGGTACCTCACCCTACCTGTTATTAAATAATTTGATCCTTACCTGTAGTACCAGGAAAGGCTTCCAGAGAAGGTGATACCTGAGCTGAATCTTAAAGGATGTTCAAAAGCAGACCAAAAGGGAAGAATATTTCAGCCTAAGAAAATGGCACTGGTAAATGTACTAAGGCCTGAAATTTCAGAAATAGTTAAGTTTAATGGTTTATTGTGGATAGATTTCAGTGTGTGTTAGAGATTAAGAAGAAATGCAGTGACAGCATATGCAGGGGGTTGAAAATAAAATTTTAGAAGTCAAAGCATTTGTTAAGATAGATGGTATAATGCAGTATTAGAAGCATGACCTCTCCAGTCAGGTACTCCTGGGTTCAAATTACAGCTCTGCCACTTAATGGCTGTATAAGTTTGGACAAATTATGCCTCCATGCCTCATTTTAGCATCTGCAGAATGAGACTATGATAGTTTCCACTTCATGATGTTGTGTAAGGATTAAATGAGCTACACATACATGTAGTCAGAGAGTTCCTAAAATGTAGCTAGTGTTCTGAAAGTTTAATTGCCTTTATTATCATCATGTAGAAAATGAAAGTCATTGAAGAAAGCCTTGAAGAAAATAACTGACATGGTCAGATTTGCATCTCAGAAAAATCCCTTTGGTATCTATCATTAGCATAGCTTGAATGGGGTTAAAATGGGCAAGTGAGAAAATACTATCTTCATAAACTCTATCTCATATTAATAGCATTACATTACCTTTCTTTGTACTTTAAGCTTGCAATGAGAATGAATCAGATAAAACATATAAAGGTCCTAGAATAATCTTTAGAACACAGAAAGTGCTCCATAAATGTTATTTATAACTGTGAAAAGTGGCAAGAGGGGAGTGGAGGTGGTGGTAGAGATTATTTTCCATTCTCTTCTTTTTATCTTCCACGTCACTTTATTTTGGGTGCACCAATTAAAAATAGCTCATCGTTTCTTTCCAGAGTATCCCTGTAATAGATTAATTTAATCAGTTTATATTTACTGTAAGTACTGATATAATTGGACTAGTTTCAACCATCTTAGTTTATATTTCCTATTACATCTTGGCTTGTTTTCTTCTTTCCTGCCTGCTGTGGGATTGAAATTTTCTATTTTTATCTTTTCTGGGATTTCCCTTAAACTCTAAATACTCCTACTTGACTTTTTATGTATTAATAAAGTCTAAAACTTAATCAGTCTCTCTATCCCTCTCTCAGGTAAGACATAGCAAGCATGAGCTATCCATTCCACATGTCACCTGATCACTGTCTAGAATGCTAGAATGTTAGTTCTTTTTAAAAAATATTTATTTATTTATTTGGTTGTACTGGGTCTTAGTTGGGGCACTCGGGATCTTTAAGTTGCATCAGGCGGAATCTTTTAGTTGCAGCATGCAGGATCTAGTTCTCTGACCAGGGATTGAACCTGGGTGCCCTGCATTGGGAGCTAGGAGTCTTAGCCACTGGACCACCAGTTCTTTATTTTTAAATATGCCAAAAAGTTTATGATTGCAGACATCACTTATTTTTATTTTCCCATATAAATCTTTGCTAAACATTTTTTCTTGCATCAGACTTTTTTCTTCTGGGTTTAATTTTTCCTCTTGCTAAAATACAGCCTTTAGAGCAATTTCAATGACATTTTGTGGCAAAAATAATATATTTTAGTCTTTAAATGTCCAAAAATATGTTTCTTTCATGATTGTTTTAACAATTTAGCTGGACTCTGGACTCAACACGAATCCAGTCTATCCAATCTGAGTTATCTTTTGTTTATTTATTACACGTGGCATTTAAGGTGCTCTTTCAGTATAAGGATTTTTATCATTTTCCAATTTTGTAAATTGTTGGGCTCTCTTTCTTAGATTTTCCTTGAGCATCTAAATTTATGTTCTATTTCTCTGAACCTCACTTTATATTTTTATTTATCTTTTTAAATGATATTCTAGGTAATTTTCAAAATTCTCTATTAGAATTTTTCTCTTCCACTGACTCAAGTATAATGTTTATTGCAGTTCCCATTTTAATTACTTTTTTTCTCTTACAATTAATTTAACTGGCTCATGGTTTTACAGCTATTGTTTTTGTTTTATAGATATTGCTTCAAGGTTTTTAAACATATTTATTTAAAGTACTTTCTAGATAATTTAATTACTTCTATATTTTTATGAGTGAATTTTTGTTTGTTGTTGTTTTCATGTTCATGTGTTTGTCTGCAGCAAGGGACAATTCGTATCACGGGGTTGGATTTCATTAGGTGCTTTGTAAGTTTGGTTGGTATGTCTTTTTTCCATGGATTTATTTTTCTTTCTCTCTCTCATTTCTCCTTTCCTCTTAGTTACTATTTAAGTAGCCTCAACTCAACCCCTAGGGGTCCACAAATCAGTAGCATATGTTACATATCTTCAAGGATTTCACATTTTCACAACTGAAGCCAATACCCAGTATTTGTCTAGTTTCCTATCATTTAATATTCTTTGCTTTCTCCCTTCCCCATCCATGCAACTGTTGTATCCGGATGCAAACTTAGACAGGAGAAAGGTTTTACAGCTTTCATTTATGGATGCAGAAATATCGTCCCCAATCTCCTACCCTCATAGGATACCTCCAGTCCACTTTTCCCAGAGGCACTGAAGTCTGCAACCCCATTGTCAGCTCTAGGTGTCAGCACCCTGTGTGGTAATGGCCTTTTAGTCCCACTTCAATACCGTGGGCTTGGCCATTTCTGATAAAAGACATATTTTTTAAATGAGGAAAATGTATTTTAACCATAATAAAAATAATTATATATATTGTCTACATATTGAATATGGAAGGGAGAGATTGAAAGCAACCAGATCTTCAAGGTAACATAGCTAGCTAGAAACAGCGCCAAATCGACACGAATCTGGTTTCCCTATGCCTAATTAGGACCACCACCTTCCTCATTCACTCAGCAGTTTTCCTCCTGTATTCTGCATTGGTTTATCTAGAATGTGCTCACTTTTCCGCAATGTCCCTTATGAGCTGAATATAAACCTAGACTTTAGAATATACTCCCTCATAATTTACAAACTTTGAAAATATTTAACCAGGAATGAAGTGTTTCTACATTGTCTAAATAGCAAAACGTTTTTCTTGAGTTTTTCTCTCTGTACAGTCTTTCAAGAAAAAAGAAAAGTCTATATAATGTATCACTGACATATGATTCTTTAGTCCTTTAGTAACAAACAGCAACAGATGATGATAATTGGGAGATTACTATTAAACACTAATGTTCTTTGGCAAAATTGGGTGTATATACATGTATGTGATTCTGTTGTAAAATAAAGAATTTGAGTGACCCTTGTTCCTGGTTCCTGAAAGGGAGACTCTAAATCCCTGGGATATCTCCAGTTTCAGGAATATCTTTGTTATGCTAATGAGATGACTCGTGGTGCTCCCTAGAGAGCTTCAGAATGGGAGCTGGTCCTGGAAAGACCAATCACCAATCAGATTAAAGGGTTGGAGCTGCGAGCCATGTTGCCAGCCTGACTCCCAGAAAACTGTGGACACCAAAGTTCAGTGGTAAACACATTGATTGCCAGAAGAACGTACCCTGATTCCATAAGGAGGGATACAGAAGACCTACATTATCTCACAGACCTTGTGCTATGCATCTCTTCATTTGGCTGGTCCTCCTGATTTGTATCCTTTGTAATAAAATTGTAATCATAAGTACAGCACTTTCCTGAGTTCTGTGAGTTATTCTAGTGAGTTACCAAAACTTACAGAGTTGTGGGAACCCCTACCTTTAGATCCAGACAACCAGAAATGTGAGTGGTGGGGACTTCCCTGGTGGTCCAGTGGTTAAGAATCCACCTTCCAACGCAGGGGACTCGGGTTCGATCCTGGTCAGGGAACTAAGATTCCACATGCCATGGGGCAACTAAGCCCACGTGCCACAACTACTGAATCTGCGCACCATAGCTGAAGAGAAGCCCATGCGCCGCAACGAAAGATCCCATGTGCTGAACTAAGACCCGATGCAGCCAAAAATAAATAAATAAATATTTTTTTAAATAATAAAAATAAAATAAAATAAATAATTAAAAAAAAAAGAAATGTGAGTGGTGGCCTGAGGATCCCCCTGAACTTGTGGCTTGCATCTGAGGTGGGAGTGGTCTTCCTGGGTACCCTGCCCCTAATTAAACCTGTGGAGTCTAATACTAACTCTGGGTGATTAGTGTCAGAATTGATTTTCAGCACTCCAGTTAGTATTGCATTAGTTGGCGTAGAAACAGAATAAATTCTTACTATTATTAATCAAAAATTATTGCTACTGTGTCGTAAGTATTTTATAAAACCTGATTTGGAAACTTCAAGATGAATAGAAAAGCCAATACGAGGTATGTTTCTAAATTTTAGTAGCTGGCTGCCCCCTACTGACATTGTCTTAGTCACTGCTAGTATGTGAGTCTAAAAGCTGATGGATTCTCTTGGGTTTTGATACAGTTGATTCTATAAAATTGAAAATTTCTCTAAAGCTTGTTTCTAGCATTGCTTTAACTCAACAGTCTACTCTTTGAAATTTAAATGCTATTGTAATCCTTCAGATACCAATTTGCTGAGCATTGAAATAAAGAGGCTGCTACTCTTTGATAAATAAAGTCTAAAGTATATACAACTTAATTTCTCTAAACTTCTCTCGGGTAAGACATAACAAAACCTAGCTTTTCTCTTATTTAATCTTGGGCAAATCACTTTAACATGACAAGTCTACATTTCCTTATCTGTAAATTGAAAGTGCTCTACAAAATGATATCTGAATTCCCCTTTATGTAACAAATAATAAATTTTTCAAGAAGAAAGGAATGAAAGGACTTAATATAACAAAACAGAATTAATATATGATATTATACTTAGGCAAGTAAAAAACCCCTAATTTTTTAGTTCTGAGTTCTCAGAAATTCACATTTTATGAATTTTTGAACTAGTGTTTAGTGAGGCCCAAAGATAAGTCATACGTTATATTACTCAAAGATGTAGAGCAAAAAGATAAAGTGGTTAGAGGGAAGGACTAGAGCCTGGTAATTGATCCACCTACTAAAATGACAAAGAGCCAGTGCCTAAGGTGTTCAGCAAACTCTGGTCTCAAGTCCAGTAAAGAGCTGGCATGATGGATCAAAGATAAATAACATAGGTACCCTGGACAGGAGATAGGAGCTTGGCAACAGGAATAGTGCTGAACAATGCTCAGAAAACCAGACAGTACCAGCATTACAGAAATCCATCCCCAAGAAGGAGGGACCAGTCCTTGGAGGTATTCTGGGAAGCTTCTCTTATTAGTGAAGCATGATTTGGAAACCGTGAGATAAATACATTAATCTAATAGAAACGTACGCTTTCAAATTTCTTAGATGGTGAAACTAAAGGCTTTGCCAAGCAAACACTGACCCATCAGTGTTTACAAGCAATCCTGCGGGGTCCAAGAAGAGAAGCCCAGGCTGCTACCTGGAGAAAAAAGTAGGCTCTGAGTTTGCATCATTGGGACACCATGCAATAGCTAAGCTGGTAAAAACGATGACCGAATGCACCATTTTGGAGTACGGGGGTCAGCACTGAGAGCTGTCTCCTGAATCACTGCAGAAAGAGGACATTCAATATTAATGCCTCAAGTTAGGATTGGCCTGGGAGCTGGGTTGAGTGTGTGGGGAGAGAAGTCAGTGGGCCAAGCCAGGGGAGATAGGAAAGGAACAGAAAGAGAAAACGATGAGTAGAGACCAAGGACATCTGGCAGGCTGTATCTAGCAACAGTGCAGTACACATCTGTCCAGCAAATTCCAATGAACCTGACATGTTGAATTTCAAACAGTTTTTTAAAGTGCTCCTTAAAAAAAAATGTAAACATCATCCCTCAAATATGAGGTAGAATGGGAAAATGCCACCCAGCAATCTTAACAGTGCAGAATAATAAGAAGCAGTTAGAAAATATGCCCAAAGTAATGTTCTGTGCATGCCTACTTAGGCACCAGATTGAACTCCAAAAATAGCCTTATATATTACCACAAATCTGATACCATGTGTGTCAAACCTCAGCTTTGACATTTATTAGGCTTCAGAAATCTCTCAATTTGTCAGGTATAAATGAGATATCATAGATACTCCTTGGAATTCTGGAACATTTTCAGGATTTAAAAATACATTAATGCACATAATGGTAAGTCTTTATGTAGTTTAGAAGAGTTTCATGGACAGCAATCACAATGTTTCGTTAAAAAGGCTCTAGTCGGTTTAGATTTCAAATCTCATTACTGCTAGGACAGTCACGGAGGAGTGGGTTACAAATGAATACATGTGTACAATACAAGCTACTGTTTAGGAAACCACAAAAAAATATGCATAGTAACTCTCTAGAATCCATGTATCTAACACATTTACAAGTGGCACATGCTCATATAGGGAGAAGTGTGAAATGTTAGTAACATACAGACAGATGAGAAGGATGGAAAACTGCATCATTATAGAAGTATAACTTTACAAGTGCATATATTACAGATGGATCAAAGGTATAAAATCAAATCATTTTTTTAATCACAAAATTACTAGAAGTACTTTTTCAAACAATATGGAAAATCAGATACTTTTGAAAAACCTCTTAGTATAAAACAGCTGGACTCTGGAGAAAACATAATTTCTATTTTTCACAAGAAGCAAGGGAAACCACCTAAGTGTCAATCAAACAAATACAACCTGTGAACTGAAACCAGAGGCGTAAGCTTTGAGAACATGTGAAGAGTGGGGTTGCCCTGAAGGCAATCGCTGATATGGGTTTTGATTAGTTGAAAACACTAAACCTAAAATTCTGGGATTGAACCAGTGATGGTTCAGGGACTGGAGAAGTGTCCCCCGGCTTCAGCAAAAGCAAACACAAGTACCGTCAGGATGTAAGTGCCCTCAATCCAGTCAAATAGATTTTCTGCATGTAAAGATCAACCAAATATGTACTCACCTTCAAAATGTATCAACATTCAAGGAAATAAACTAACTTTAGAAAGAGACAACAAAAACAGACAAGCATGACTTCAAATACTGTTATTAGCAAAAAGACTATAAAACTGCTGTTGATATGTTTAAAGAAATTAAAAATAAACTTGTAGCTTATTTATTTTATACATAATAGTTTGTGCCTCTTAATCCTTTACCCCTCTCTTGCCCTTACCCCCTTCCCTCTCCCCACTGGTAACCGCTAGGATTTACTGTACAGCACAGGGAATACAGCCAACATTTTATAATAACTTTAAATGGATATAATCTATAAAAACTTTGAATCACTATGTTGTACACCTGAAACTAATATTATAAATTAACTCTACCTCAATTCAAAAAAGAAATTAAAAATAAATTTGAAAATAAGTGCAATGAGCTATAAACTATAAAGAAATGACCAAAGATATTTGAAAAGAAACCAAATATGTCTTCAAGAAATGAAACCTGTGATAAGTAAAATTAAAAACGTGAGTTTAACACAAATACGTGATGCTCCATTAACATTCATAGATTAGAATCAATCAATCAGTGAAGTGAGAAATTACCAAATACACATTTAATTGGAGTTCCAGAAAGGGAAGACAGAAAAATGAGGTAGAGAAAATATTTGAAGAGATGATGACAGAGAAAATGACTGAAGGAATGATGTTAATGTTTCAGAAATAATGAAAGATTCCAACTGAAGGATTTAAAGTAGAACAAATGAAAGGAAATACTACTTCATAAATATTAAAGTGAGGCTGAAGAAAACTAAACAGCAACCAAAAGAAAACTAAAGAAAGCAACTAGAGAGAAAATAAAAATTAACTTTCAGGGAGTGACAGAGAGCAGATCACTTCGCATCAACAAGAAGGAAAGCCAGGAAATAGGGAGATTATATCTTCAATGTGTTGGGAGAAAATAATTGCCAACCTAGACTTATGGATTCAGCAAAAATATCCTTCAAGCACAAGGAAGATCTAAAGATATTTTCAGACAATTAAAAACTAAGACGTTTCCACCACTAAACATACCTCAAAGGAGTTAAGAGATGTACTTCAAGGAAAAGGAAAGTAACCCTGGATAGAAAGTCTGAGGTGCAAGAGAGAATGAAGAACATCAAAAAATGATGAATTTGTGGGCTAATTATACTTCAAATAAATAAATGAGAAAAAATGATGAATTTGTGGATTTATTATTTAGAGAAGGCTAGGTTACATTATGATAGCATATTAACCCCCAAATTTCAGTGGCTTAACATAGCAAAGTTTGTTTCTCGCTCAAACTACATAACCCACAACAGTCACTAGGAGAATCTGCTCCACCTTATCACTGGGGGACCCAGGCTAATGGAGTCCTCCTCACATATCCGTATACCTGAAAGATGCAGCCTCTCACAACTCTGTGGTTGGGGAAGAGAGCACCTGAGGATCTTATTTGCTCTTTTATACATATATATGTGTATACATATATACATGTACATATACATACATGTCATCACTTCCACTGACAGCCCATTGGCCAGAATTAGTCACATAAATACATCTAGTAACAAGGGAGCAGGTAATGTGATAATACAACATTTAAAAGAAAATTCATCCATGGGGAATTCAATCTTCTAAAGCCCTTGTGTTTCTTGGAAAGAGAATAAAGATATTGATTATAGAATCATTTCTTCTCTTACCTTTCTAGATGAAAACTGGTCCCCAGAGTTTTCTCTTCGTTGTTGGGTAGCAAACTATATCCAGTTACTCTACACCACAAAATGGAGATTCACTGAGTAATTAAAATGCCCAGGACCATGTAATTATAAAATGCTAGGCTTGCTGTTAACTCTAGATAGGGTAAGTGGGAGTAAGGACGGGTGGGATTAATCAAATTCGCTAACTTCCCATCTTAGCTTCTATTCTTCATCCCCATACTGTACACTAAAATGTCTAGTTCTTTAGAGTTGGAGTTTGGGGTGAGCACAGAGGCAAGGGAATAGGAAAGTTCTTTGATACTGTGCTCGTGATCTTGTGTCAGCTTTTTGGATTTTGGAAATGTTTATATCTGAATGTCAGGTGGTGATAAACTTAGTGAGAAGAAAAATAAAGCAGGATAAGGGAAAGCAAGTACTGAGGTGGGATGGAATGGAGAACTGCTTTAGATCACATGGTCAGGGAAGAACTTTTTGATATAGAGATATCCATATGAATAACTTAACAAAACTGTGTATACAATTATTGGACCATAAAATGTGGCTGTTTACATATGAGCTTAAGGATCAAATCAAGAGCATCGTCTAGGAGACGGATTTCTTTTGCTCAGCGCCATGGAATAGAGTCAATATAAACAGGATAAATAAAACAGTGACAAAGGGAGATTAGATGCCACTCTGGAACTGGAGTGTCTGACATTTGACGCCCTGAACTTTATCCGTTGCCCTAGGGTGTGTGAGACCATGGGAAAAACCATTAAAGATTTCTGTGAGTCTTGGAAGTTTTTGAAATGGCAGCAATAGCCCAAGCCAATTTCTGAGACCCCCTCTTCCTCTATGATATTCCTTTCATAAGATTGTCTATTTCAAATCCTTTCGAGAAAAAGATGGAAAGGGGAAGTTACTATACGACTGTCATTGTGCTCTTTTCATATAACAAAAAGGAAAAGTTTGTGATACATTTATGTTGAATGCTTGATAATAACAAACTCCCATGGTCACTAGATATTTGAATGTGTACTTAATTTCTCAGCTCACCTTAATGGGAGTTATATTTTCTTGTTCCTCTGCTTTCCTTTGCAAGACCAGCCTTTAAATTCTTTGACTCCCTGAGACAACAATAAAAATGTATGGTGTTGCTAAAATAGGCCCCAGGATATGGCGAGGAACAACACAGATAGGGCACCTATTATCATGGAATTGACTGTCCAGAGAAGCCATGACTTCCGGGAGCCATAACTGTCCATTTGGAATCACCCGGCTCTCAGGTCCACTGACTCCAGGGTCTTCAGGATGATTCTCTCACCTCCATGATATACTCCGCCTGCTTAATATAGCCTGAAGTTCTATTTAATACTTTTATATGACTTTGATACCTAATCAGTTTCATCCATTTGAAAGAGAAATTCACCAAATTTCCACTAAATTTATGAATTCCTGTCATAGGGGGCAGGAAACAGCCTTCACTAACCTACTGGATGATGGCCCTACACAAATTAGGCAACTCAGTAGATAATTGAATGTATACCCGAGAATGAGTTTTTTAACTTTTTTGAAAGGAGATGTTGCCCCAGCACAAGACAGCTGGGGAAATAATAGGGAAAAGCCAACAATATATAATAAAGTAAACGGAAGCAGTCTCTGCATGATGGAAAACACACTATCTAAGCGATTATTTTTCTTGAATTTCTGAAACCACTTCCATCCTCTCTTGTCAGTTTTCACTAATTTATCAGGATCCTTTGCTCAAAGATCAGACTGGAGCTCCTGGAAATACTTCACGACTGACCAGTTTCTGTAATCAGCTTGAACTAATGTCAATGTTTTTCCTGATTCCTCTCAAATAAAAAATTAGGGAAGCCCTGATGCAGGCGACACGGGTTTGATCCTTGGTCCGGGAAGACCCCACATGCCGCGGGCAACTAAGCCCGTGCACCACAGCTGCTGAGCCTGTTTTCTAGAGCCCGTGAGCCATAACTACTGAGCCCGTGAGCCACAACTACTGAAGCCGGCGCGCCTAGAGCCCGTGCTCCACAACAAGAGAAGCCACTGCAATGAGCAGCCCACACACCGCAACGAAGAGTAGCCCCCGCTCGCCGCAACTAGAGAAATCCTGTGCGCAGCAACGAAGACCCAACGCAGCCAAAAATAAATAAATAAATAAAATTGAGTTTTTCAGAAAAAGAAAAAAAATTAGGGAAGCCCTGATATTAGCATTGATAACAGGATCAGGTACTACTGGGAGACAGGGACACTGAATACGTACTGATCAACAGCAGAGGAGATATAATTGGGGTAGGAGGAGGCTAGAACTGTTAAAATGCTCACAGGCTACAGTGTCTGGAAAGTTACAAAGTAGGGATGGTTATACAGGCAAGAAAGCAGGTTAAGTACGCAGTGAGGGCAACAGCACGTGATGCCACAAGAAAATGTCTGCCTTGAAATGCGCCCCATCTTAAGCATTGTTTTTAATCAGATTACACATGATATATAACCAAGGCAAATGTATCAGACCCTGATAGTGTATCAAATACTTTGTAGAGTATAACTCTCTTGGTTGAATTTGAATCTGAATAGCAGTATAATATCCCAAAGGTTCTTTGTAACATTCCTGTTTTCTTGGGAAGTTGAATCCTGTAGGTCATATCTAATCCTCTCCCATGAACACAGATTACTTCACATTTTCACCATCAATCTGTTCTACTCCATTTGCTTCCTCCTCTCAGCCTATACCTGCTCCTCAACTAGAAGGGGGCAGTATGCACCTCTCCAAACTTGTTGCTTTGGTCTAGGCACCAATGTCTGGTGGCTACTGCTTAGTGCAAGTAAAGAGAAAGCAGAGATAGGTCAGCCTAGATGCTTTGAGTAGAGATATGTTCTCCTCCCTCCCTCTCTCTCTCTTTCCTTCTTTCTTTCTTTTTCTTTTTTCTTTCTTTCTCTTTTCTTCTTTCCTTCCTTTTTCTTTCTTCCTTTTCTTTTCTTCCTTCCTTCCTTTCTTTCTCTCTTTCTTTCTTTCTTCAGTCTATTTATTGAAGACTTATACAGTGCTAGGCCCCAGATGAAGTTATGTCTAGAGACATGATAGAAAGAGAGAGATGATAGGTGAAAGAAAAAAAGGATAGAGAGAGAGAGAAACTTAATAAATCTTTGCAGCAATAAACCTATAAAGTAGGAAGTGTAATTGACTTCATTTCACGTGTCAGGAAACTCAAGTTTAGCAGAGTTGAGAAACCTGCCCGATGGCTCACATCATCCTGACTTTCCCAAAGTCTGTGCTGTCCAGTAGGTGCTTTCCAAATCTCCAGCTCTGATGCCAGCATCTCCGAGGCATGTTGACTTACCTTCCCAGCCCTCCCGTTTTTTTCCTGCTTTTGGTTTATCGTCTCACCATCATGTCAGCTTACTATAACTTCTGATGCCCTTTGAGAAGACCAGCCCAGGGAGGATTCCCCCCAGGATGGTTCTGATCACCTCAAGGACATGAAGAAGCCTGGGCAGTAAGACACTCAGGGATCTGCTGGTGGGAGATGAACTGTGGCAGAAAGAACCAAAGGAGAAGAGGAGACATTAGCTGAAATAATGGTTTCCCAGTGTGACGCAAAGAAGCCCACGTTCACAAACATGAAGAGAAAACTATATCCATGAGTCTAGTATCTTTACTACCAGCTAGTGGTCAGGACAGTGGGTTCAGGAGGTGGGGATCTGAAAGCTGATTTTACATTCCTTAAGTCATGTTCCCAGCTTGGAAAGAATGGACAAAGGCAAAGTCAGGAGCCCAGAGTCTGTCTGCCTGTGCAGTAACTTTGGTCCTACTACACCCTGGCCATGAGCTTCCCTGGTGGTTGATTCAGAATAATGAGGGCAGGGAACATGGAGTTTCCTAAACTGCCCAGGGACATCCAGAACTCCTCAATAAAAACAACAAATAACAAGAATAATGTTTCACTGTTTCTCTGCATCAAGCAGCATTTTAAGTCTTTTTAAATAAATTAATTCCTTGACTCTTAACAACATCCTATGTTATCCCCATTTTACAGATGAGGAAGCTGAGACAGAGCAGTTATTTAACTCAAGACATGCTGATCATAAACAGGAGAGCCATATTTCAAACCCAGGAAGTCTGGCGACAGAGGCTGGACTCTCAAAAGCATCATCTTTCTTTAACAAGTATAAATTCTATAGTGTAGCTTTTTTAAAAGTAGAAATGTGGATTTGATGAGACCCAGAGAAGAATTAAATAAACAGACAGCACAGGACATTTATAAAGACGAATTGTGGAAAATCATTCGTCATGGAAAATTCCAAAACTGGTTATTAAGAAGAATGTTAAGAGCAGCTCTAGCAAACCCTGCCAAGAAAATTCTAAAAACTTAGAAATCAAAGAAGAGTTCTGCAGAGAAAAGTAAGCTTTGGTGGAACCCAAAAAGGGCTAAGACTCTGATCTCTCTTTAAATGAATAAGGAACCTGCAGAGTCACAGACTAATGAGCCACGTTCCACGTCTCCTTTCTCAGTGCTGAGGGGAGCCCTGTTCACTGCTGACCCTGTTACGATGCGCAACTCACTCAGGTTCCTGGGGAATAATCTGTCCTAGAGGATCAGAATATGTAAGGACTGATCTCATTACTTACAGGAGTTTCATTAGTCACCTGAAAATTAAAAGGAGTGCAGATTCAACAAACAAAATCTGCTTGTAAAATGAGGTTGAACGATTTTGAGTGTGTGTTTCCCCCAGGTAAGCTGACTTGTAGTAATAACTCTGCATTGAAAAATACCACCACCATTTTCTCAAATTAGTTGACAACACAAATCTGGGAGGACATTATAAAAAGAAGTTGTCAACCCATGTCGTGAGACTGTGACAGTTAGTACCACGTGTAATGGCCTGAACTGTGCCCCTCCCCGCACCAAATTCATATGTTGACTCAATTGTGGGGAAAAAAAACTTTTGTCCTTAAAACAACTATAATCTATTTTATAGAATCTTTAGACTTTTGTCATTTTTTTCACTCATTCAATAAAACTTTGAAGCCTATTTTCCATCAGGAATTGTGTAAAATCCTAGCGGATAATGGAAAGTGAGACTAATGTAATCACGGATTTATTTAATAGCCATGAAGAAGCAGTTGGCAATGTGGTTAAGTGTGTCCCTCTAAATTAAAATGCCAGGCCCTTAGCTAGCTATGGGGCCTTGATCATGTAACTGAAGCTCTCCATGCTTCAATATCTTTTTTTAAATTAGAGATTAGGACCTAATTTATAGCAGGATTTTCTTTTTAATGGATTGAATAAGATAGTGTATACACAACATCTGGCAATAGTAAGCATTCAATAAATGTCATTTATTATTATGGTTGTTATTATTATTATTTCTAGAATAAGAGAGAGCCATTCTACCAATAGCAGAAATTCCAAAGTAGGTAACATAAAAACACCCTGTTGTTTTTTAATCCCTCCTTATCTGCTTTAAAAACTATGAAAGCGTTGAAAGAGATTGTGAAGAGATTTCCTGGAGGGAGCAGCTCCCCTGAGTGGGTCTCCACCCTTCTTCAAGGGGGCAACAGGCTGCACTGTGAGAGTCAGGGAGACAAAGTGAGAGCCAGTGCTTCTTCCTTCCCTTCACCTTAAGGCTTCCACGGAACCGCTTTTAAAGCTTGGAACCTGTTCTTTGCAACTGGAAGATTCTGCAATGCCTGGCATATAGCCGGCACGTGGACCAGACAGGGAAACGTAGAGAAAAGCGTTTGGGAGGTAACTACGCTCCCACCAATGGTGGGGGGAAAGAAATGAGTGATTTTCCTTGTGGACTAGATGTGGGCTCAAAGAAAGAAAAACCTTGTGCCTGGAGCCATTTCAAACTCTTCTAAAATGACAACCTGGCGATTGGGAGGGTGTTGACAGGGACTCCAACAGGGAGAAGGCATGCACAGAATCTGCCCTACACCCCCAGAGACTGGCTGAAGGAGTCATGGCCTGCCAAAGGGAAGGCCACTAGAGAAAGAGCCAGGTTTAAACATCTCCTACAGCCAGAGAAGAAGTTCGTTTATGTCAGGTTTAGTCATCAGGCAAGCAAGAATGTGGCTGTCCCGTCCCCTATTCTCCCCTCCCTCCCCTGATTCATCCTTGGTGTTTTCTGACATGACAGAGAGGGAAAATAAAAAGACTGCATGATGATGTCTCACACTCCCTTTCCCACCTAAGGCACACGGTCAACCAACTGCAGACCCCGGAAGGAGAAGGAAGAGAGGCTGAAATTGGAACTCTGATGGAAGAGTGAAACATTAATGCAAATCTTAGACAGAATACTAGATTTATGACTGGACGGAATATTTAGTGTCATAAAGTAACCATAATTCATTCTGTGCTTACATATTCTTACCTTTCTTAAGAATGAAAATAAAGGTCACGGACCTGCTCAGTTTTCATCTAGTGACAGAGAAACTCTCTTCTCGGTGAGTAAATTGTAAAGGGTCAGTCGGAGACAAAAATAGCTTTTCATTATGATAACAGCCCAACCATCCTACTTTTTCAGTGCATCATGTACACAATTATCAAAAACCCACTCATGGCAGGCACTGTGCTAAGGACCACATCACCGCTACTGTGAGTCAGCACTGAGGAGTGTCTGTGAGCTTGGCACGCTACTAAATTCTTTTCAGGGGTAATCTTAATTGTTCCTCAAACAGCTTTATGAAGGACATACCATTGTTGTAGCCATTTGTCCAGTTAGGACAACAAAGTATAGACATCATGTTAAGTAATTTTCACAAGGCCACTTAGTAAATTAAGTGGTCAGCCAGGATTTTATTTCATTTCTAGCAGAGTCATTTATACCTTTACTCTTTTCCACAAGGGTCATTTCTTCTATTTATTATTAAAGTTTTCTTACTCAGAAAGATTAGTGTTAACTTAGTGGGGAGCCCACTAGCCTATACCTACATTTTAGTCATCATTTTCTAGCCGTTTCCCAGCATGTGTCTAGAAGGAGTCCCTTAAAACTTGATTCCATTCCAGCAAGGAGCACAACGCTCCAATAAGCAAATCTGAGTCGAGGTTGTAACAAACCCTCAGTGGACTTAGAAAAGATGGGGTTGAAGTAGAATGTCAAAAGAATTCCAGTGCATCTGAGATAGAAGCTACTGAAGGGGTTTTCTCTCACTCATAGGCCACGTGTTGTGTGTGCATGCAGAGTTCAAACAAGGGGCTTGGACTTCATTTAGTAACAATTAGAACAGCCAAGTAAACATCTACTAAATGGATACCACGGGATCCATGACTTACATATGCCATGTGAGTAAATTACTTTAATTCACTACATAATCACTGTGTACTAGATATGATCACTCTATAAGACAATCCTATAACACAAATGTAGAAAAACATATTTCCGAGAAAGATGCGGTTGGTAGGACTAGAATCTGAGTAGTTCCCTTGCATTAACATACGTCTCTCCAACCCAAATGACAGATTATGCACATTTAATTGTGTACTGAAATAGCAAATTATACCTTCATCACTGGCTGGTTGTAGAAATTTATAATGAAAAAAGTATTTGGATGATACAAAGATGTTCTGCTTACATTTTCAGGCCTGAAGGAAGAGTTCTTTTTACATAACACCAAGAATGAACGCCTTAAAGCATGACTTAAGCATTTAGTTTCAGGAATTAAAGACTAAGCAGCAGAATACTTCATGAATTCATAAATCATCCATTCCTATTGCAACTATTACCTGACCATCAATAAATTAGAGAAGTAATACGTTTACTTGTGTGTTACAATTGTATTATTAAAATACAGTGTTTACCACTTGGAGTACAATCTTTATTGTTGTTTTCTGCTATAGATTTTCATTTAGCCTTTGGATAGCATCCATATTCACAAAGTGCTTTGTACTCATTTTGTACTTTTTAGTGGCAGCGTTCTAAGGCTACCTACAATATTGAATGAGAAATCTATCCTCTGGCCTTAAAGAAGGCTCAGGAAAGCCGGGGAAGAGAATGGGTTTGTTTTTTTTTTTTCTGTGCTCGAAAAAAACCCTGAAATCCATATCTTGTCTAGTTTTTTAAAATCTCTGTTTTGTTTAGTCAATACTGTTTAAATTATTTGTAAAGGTTTAAGGTAAAGAGCTTTAAATATATATCAGTACTTTGCATATGAAGTCGATGGTCTGGAGCCTTTGATTGTCAGTTTCTTGACTCGTTTTCCCTGGTGTTACTCAATACATGATGCACGTGCTCAATTCCTCCAGGACTAGTAGACGAAGCAGACGGCAGCCCCCTTAGGAAACTGTCTTCACTTGTTTAATAATTTGTTTGAAACTACTCATGCTGCTGTACTGAAACACTAATGGAAGTAGATGTGTCCACGAAGTTCTCTAGTGAAGAATAAGCTTGCTTTGCTATAAACCAAAGTTCATCACATCAAATGGCCAAGCAGAGGAAAAACAAAAAGCAGTCTCTTTTTGAACTAAGGCTTTCAAAGCCAGACTTCTTTTGCTCAGGTTCTGAGCAGGCCTTAGAATGGAGGAATGGAAGCTGACCTTAGACACCCCCCGAGGCCTTTGCAAGCCCCTGAACAGGAGTAACACCTGTCTAGGTCTTCAGGATCATCTACTAGTCCAACTCTTTCACTTCACATGTGAGTACTGTGCAGCTCAGACATTGAGTTTCCTAATCCTTCTTTGGCCTCCTCCGGTGTATTGAAACAGTAAGGAATTTACACTGAATATCTGCCTTTACCAATTCGGAGTATCACTTACTCTTAGCACTAAAATTTAATTCTTATTGTAAATTATTGAAATAAAGTGGTTTATCCTTACCCCTTATCAAGTACTAGATTAATACAGGCAGATTCACTTTTTTTTAAGTTAGACTAATTGCACTGACATTGCAGTTTGTAGGCCTTAGTGTCATAGGCAGTTGAAACACTTATTTGCATTGTCCTTATTCAAAGATAATTTAAGTAAATAATCTCACAGAATAAACTCAAGTCAGCACCCACCGAAGTCCTAAGTGGCTTTATACATATTACCCTCTACTGTTATGAAGGAGCAATTTGCATTCTGGGCATAGGAAAGTTCAAATCATTGTAACTATTGGAGAGTCAATGTTCTGAATGATTTGCCAGGGGCAGATTGGACATCATAATAAGCTTTATTTACTGTAATCCAGTCCCTGTCAGGAAGATACTCGTTTCAGTTTCTTTGGCAAGATCCCAAGGATTTTTTTTAAAATAAATGAATAAATATGAAACACTAAATCTGATTTAATATTCTACATGAATGAACGCAATAGCAAAAAGGATGTATGACCCAGTTTTCTCTGGTTTCTGCTTACAAAGCAGCCTATAGTACCGTCTATTCATTGATACACAATTTAAAAAATGAAATACCAAAAGAATCATTTTTGTCTACTAGATTCTGAATACTATCACTGAACACAGAATCAGGTGGCATAGTGCTAATACGTAAATATGAATATCTTGTAAATAAATAAAGTATGGCAGTCTCCCTACCACATAAGTCAACAGAGCATGGAATGCAGGGTACATTGGACCCATATTAGCATACCATGTAATAAAGCAGCACATGAGCCTCTTTATATCATTAATTGAGAAATAAATCGTCAAGCTATGAGTCTGGGAGAGGCACCACTGATGTTTTATTCTGGTGAGAAATCAAATCAAGTGTTTATATGACGTCGTTAGATTCCATAGGACATTTTCTAGAAGAAACATTTTCAGAAGATCTTTAAAACATTTGACACATATTTCTTCCTGCTGCATACGCAACCATTAGCCGTTATATTCTTGAATGCAACCATTAGTGCATTCACGAATATAAACCACTATCAGATAAAACTGGGTCATAAGCCATTTCTGTTAAAAACAAATTGAACACTAGGTAATGGGTAAGTAAAAGGCAAAGCACAAATAAAAAAACGTAAAAACAAAAACAAAAGAAATGTGTATTTACACACACACACACACACACAAAGCAAGTTTCTATCAGCTTCAGGCCCAAACTCATCATACCCAGTCAAGGGCCCCAGAAGAACACACGTGGTGAGTGAGCCAGGTGCATGGTCGTCAAGCGGCAGATGAGGGGTTCAGAAATAGCTAGAATGTGTTAAGAGGAAAGGTGGGTGACAGCACAGGTAGAGCCATGGAGGATCCAACTGAAATCAACTGGGTAGAGAAACAGAACCAGGTATGGAACAGATCCAGAGAGTCTGCAAAGAGGAGAGAAAGTCAAGCCTAGGGCTCTGGAACTTAAGCAAAGAGATTTTTGGGGGGCTCCTTCAGCCTTGTCTATGTTGGGGAGGGATGCTGACAAGGACTCCATACCTCCTTAAGCAATCCCTTCTCTTTAATTTCCCTTTCCACCCAGATTGGACATAAAAATATGAAGGAGAGACAGCAAGACAACAGAACATGCATTTTGATGGAGTTGAACACAAGTGGAGAGAGAGTTCTGAGAAGGTAGACACGGGCCAGAGGGTTAAAGGGCCTTAACTCCATGGACTTGGACATTCAAGAGCAAAGATAACAAATGTCAATGTGTCTGCTATTCCCTGACCCTCCAGTAAGTTCTGCTTTTGGAATCACTTCTACCTGCAAAGCTTGGACTTTTGAGGTTGACTCTGGCCCCAGCCAATCAGCACAGTGTGTGATTATAAAAGAATGAGATGGATATTTTAAGCAAGACTATCCAAGAGTATACAGACAGATGGTTTTGTCCTTCAGACTACAGGCAGCCTCTAGTTAGGTCCTAATGATTTGAATTTTTATCACTGACTACCATTACTCAGTCAAAAATACCATATGATCAACTTGGGTGGCCATATTTCTTAAATGAGAAGGAGGTATTTATTTTACTGTTCATTTTTTTTTTTTTTTGCGGTACGTGGGCCTCTCACTGTTGTGGCCTCTCCCGTTGCGGAGCACAGGCTCCGGACGTGCAGGCTCAGCGGCCATGGCTCACGGGCCCAGCCGCTCCGCCGCATGTGGGATCCTCCTGGACCGGGGCACGAACCCGTGTCCCCTGCATCGGCAGACGGACTCTCAACCACTGCGCCACCAGGGAAGACCTACTGTTCATTTTGACTAATGATTTAGATCAGTCCTTAACGCCTCTATTTGTGTAGTTCAGAAATTAGGTAGAGTTACGTTGTTCACAGCAATAATAAAGCAGAGTTGGTCAAAACTGGCATTTGCTCATTTCCTCAAGCCTAATAATAGTTACCACAGAAATGAACAAGTGAGTCAGACTTCCAGGCTGGGCGGCCCTCCTAACCCTCCTCCTGCCCTTCAGCTTGTCCTTATGGTCTGGGATGCACACACCAGAGTCTATCTTTGGCACTCCTCAGATTCTTGTTTTCTGTTAAAGGGCAGATGAAGGAGGGAGGAAGAGGAAATACACTGAGTGAAATAGGAAAGGTCAGGGGGTGGGGAGGGAGTACACGGAGAGAAAATAAAATGATTTCTCTTCTGTGTTTGGTACAGTCTCTGAAGGTGACTAATTCCAAAATTGTAAAAACAAAGCTCCAAAGTAGTTCAAAGCAGGGACCGAGACAGAGAATCACCTTCTTGTTGACCCCTGCCTGCTCCTACACCCTGTCCTGTCTGGCTCACGCCTTTATCCCTAACTGCGCTGTCTCTCTCCTTAAGCAATCTGCAACCCAGAGAGATGAGTGACATGCAAACTGCAACCCAGAGAGATGAGTGACATGTCTAAGACCCCACAGCTGTTCATCGGTGCCAGAATTCAGACTGTTTTTTCACTATAGACTCGTGGACTCTGGAATCAGCGTGGATTTCAGATGCAGGGCCAAAATGATTCTCTCTCCTTGGAAACTAAAAGTAGGGACAAAGAGATTTCGTTAGCCAGGATGAAAGCTTGAACTAAAAGACCAGATGGACTTACGAATTATGCATAAATAGCCAATCTGTAAAAAATAAAGAAAAGAATGAAGCCAATGCACATCCAAGATGAAGGACGTGTGTGTGTAAGAGACTGAGACAGTGACAGAGAGACAGAGACAAAGATAGAGACAGAAAGAGACAAAGAGAAAGAAACTTGATTATTTTTTCCTTTCCAACTCCTGTGAGGACCAGCTGCACTTACTGAAATTGGATCTTATAAATGCCCCTGTATTCTTTTTTTTTTTTTTTTTTTGTGGTACGCGGGCCTCTCACTGCTGTGGCCTCTCATGGCTCAGTGGCCATGGCTCACGGGCCCAGCCGCTCCACGGCATGTGGGATCTTCCCGGACTGGGGCACGAACCCGTGTCCCCTGCATCGGCAGGCGGACTCTCAACCACTGTGCCACCAGGGAAGCCCACCCCCCCCCCCGTATTCTTAACCATCCCCATCAAATCCTCCTTGACTTAAAATAGCATTAAAAAAATAAACTGAGGCATACAAAAATTTTTAAGAGTTTGAGCAAAAACTGAATCCGAATGTGCAGCACCAAACTGGAAGTGTTTAGGGGAGAGACTTATAAAGAGAAAGTGCAGAAGCAGAGAAAGGAAATTTTTGATTAGCTACAGCTTAGAGCCCAGCTGGCTCTTTGTGATTAGCTCTTTGTCCTTAGCATTTTGACCTGAGGCACTTAGAGGCTTAGATTCTGGTTTGCTTACCTAGGCCACCTTGGTACTAGAGACACCTTAGTCCAATGGCCTCCTTGTTTAATTAATTAAACAACAGTTTGAGGAAATTTCTGTTTATTGTAACAACTCCTTAGCTTCAGGACTTCTACCAGCTGAAAAGTGGGGTACTTGGTGAGGAAATAAGAAAATGGTACTCTGGCCACAACGAATATTTTATTAGCCCGAGGAATCTTTTGTTTGAATCAGTTGCAGATCTCTCTCTGGAAGGGGCAACAATCACTCAGTGGTTGGTTTAATAGTCTTAATACACACAGCATTGCTGATCCAAGTGTCCCGGGTGACAGAGAAACGCTGAGGCTTCTTCATTTAGCAAAGATTACGTCAGAAACATCCTGCAAACCTGCCCGTTCCAGCTGACCATCAGTGTTCTTTGCTTTCAGAGAGGCCACACTTCTTCCCAAAGATGTTGATAGGATTAAAATACCAAAATTGATATTTTGGGGTAACATTTGCTATACTATAAACTGAAAAAAAAGTTTAAGTCTAATGTAGATTTTTGCATTGGAAGTTTCTTTCTTCCTTTCTTTTCTTTTCTTTTTTTTTCTGTAAATGATTATTTTAACCACTTTTATTACCTTCATACACAAGAAAAGATTTTGACAATGGAAAGACATATTGAAGTTGTCTTCAACTGCCATGAATTTGCTTTTACGAATGAGTGATTATTGTTCTAAAAGTAAAGAAAGCTTCTGAATAAAAGGATGTAAAACTGGGCCAACATATAAACACATTTCTCAATGGCATTTTTATTACTTAAAAGTAAATAGTGAATTCCAGACTACTTGTGTTTAGAATCTCAGTGTGCACTTTACCAGACATACAGATGGGACTGAGTGAGCTTCTCTCATACGGAAAACTACTAACATTGACTAAAGCATACTTTAATATTGGGGTATGATTTTCAATCAAATGTTAAAAGTTAGTGGAGTCACTCAGCTGTCTAACTCCCTTTTTATATAATCAGCTCTCCTTTTAAATACTTTTGTGACACTCAGTTGAATGATTATACACAATAATAAGAGTTATGAAATAGCAATTTGTATTCTCAAAAAAGATAGTCACAAAGGTACATATTAAAACATGAGGTAGTGACTTCTCTGGTGGCGCAGTGGTTAAGAATCTTCCTGCGAATGCAGGGGACACAGGTTCGAGCCCTGGTCCAGGAAGATCCCACATGCTGCAGAGCAACTAAGCCGGTGCGCCACAACTACTGAAGCCCGTGCGCCTAGAGCACGTGCTCCACAACAAAAGAAACCACCGCAATGAGGAGCCCGTGCACCACAACAAAGAGTAGCCCCCTCTCGCCCCATCTAGAGAAAGCCCACAAGCAGCAACGAAGATCCAACACAGCCAAACATAAATTAATTAATTAAAAAAAAAATTAGGCAGACTTTGGATGGACAACAGGAAAATAATTCCCCATAAATCAGCTCACCAGGTAGTTTAAGTACATTAAGAAACTACTGAAAGAATCACAAATGTCACTAATGGAATTCTAGATCGTGAAGAAATACCCACCGTACCTCAAGTCCAGAACAGATTCGTGACAGCAGTAACAACCCTCCTTGGAGGAGCACCCTTTCATCCTGTCTCTAATTTCACAACAGTATTTCCATTGCCCCTTATTTGTGAATTACATTTTAAATGATTTCACACTCTGAAGTAACTGCAAACAAACCAGATGACTGTCAGGATTGGAAGCCATCACAGTGTTATGGTTTGACATTTTTTTTAATTTATTTCTTTTTTTTTAATTAAAGTCTAGTTGATTTAACGCTTTGCCATTTTTTTTTATGTTTAACTTTACCACCAAGTCACTAACGTAGCACATTTACCCACCTAAGGTTTAAATTGCAGAGGAGACTTCATCTTTTCCAAGTAGAAAGCAAAAAGTTAAGCAGTCAACCACAGCAAGACTTGGGTGTGACGGAATCTTTAAAACCAAAGTCCATCCTGCCATTAAAAAAGTTAAGAAAATTTTCTTTGGTGTTCTTTACCAAGTTACCTGATTATAACCAAAAATTGGGGGACCCCCCCATAAGTCAATCAGCAACCTCACTAAAATGCTACCTGTGACACTGTCTTTAGCAATTTGTATTCTCAAAAAAGATAGTCACAAAGGTACATATTAAAACATGAGGCAGTGACTTGTGTTTAGAATCTCAGTGTGCACTTTACCAGACATACAGATGAAATCTCAGTGTGCACTTTACCAGACATACAGAAAGAAATCTAAATGCAACATTTTAAATGTCTTTAAAATAATCTCATACTAAATTAAAGACCATCCTTCTTCTCAGCCCACAGAGTGAGATTTAAGAGGCTCAGAAATTCCCAATTCTCTCAAGAATGATTTATATTTCTTTAATTAAGGTGAAAGACACCTTGTCTATTCAGAGTTAGAGATGGAATCCTAACACAGTGACTTAAGATGTAAGTGAATACTACTGCCTTGGAGTCGTGGGAAGAAGAAATAGTATGAGAGTCCCTGAAGGACTGGATAAAATAATTCTCTGGGGGAAAGAGAAAGTTGTGTGGAAAAGTAGGCTGAGAGACTTAAAAGGACATTATAACATTGCTGAGTATAACCCCTATTTAATAAGGTTCTTATGGTTCTTTAGAAATAAATAGCTTGGAAGAAATCCAAAAGGCCCTACTTTAAAGTATATTGTACTTTCTAGCAAGCATCAAATGCATTAGCTTAGGTCATGTTTCTCTCCTGTACTCTTCCAGCATATGTATCCAGGACATGTATAGCATTTAAAAAATCTTGCATCTTTTTCTATACATTTCAGTGAAAAGATATCATTCATACCCCTTGTGCTAAAACAAAATATAAAATATTACCTGCCACTGAAGGTGAAACACCATTTACAAAATCTTTCTCACTGCCAGGGTTATTAACATTGCAGAATACTGGGGTGAAACGGCAGTGATATACTCACACAATGCACATTCACACACCATCATTGACCATTATTGTTAAAATTATAATGGTCACATGGCTTAGTGCTTCAGAGGGTGTCTTGTTAATTCAGACTCTTTTCCGAAATGAACATATTCTCTCTGATAAAGAAAACATATTTCCCTGTTGAGTTCTAAAGTGATTTCTAATCACTTCAAAATACACAGACAAGATGAGTAATGGGATTGGGGTGGTTATAACAGAACAATAAAAGGCTAGAAAGGAAATAATGCAGTAAATAAAAGACATTTTAAATGATGTCATTTTAAAGATATACAAGAAAATATAAAAGCTGCCTTTCTGATGAGAGGAAATTGGGAGTGTGGGAGTGAATGAGAGGAGATCATTTTTACTTTAACTTAATTTTTACTTTAAGGCTTTCCATCCTAATAGCTTTTAATTCTGTGCATGAATCACTTTTATAGTGAAGTCAAAGTCCCCAAAATGTACCAAGGAATATGTCTGAACATTAACAAAGCAGTGCTATTTTATAGAATTCATTTGGATGTCAGTAGCATCCAAGGGGAGTTCCTTTGACTTTTTTTTTTTTCAGTTAGACATATAGTCTCTGCATATAAAATTGTCATTCTGTTAGTTAAAAAAAAAAAAGAAGAAGAAGAAAGCAGAGGAGGGAAGATTTTGGATTGGCAACCATCAGTTTTCAACAAGGTCCTTAGGCCCATGCGATACTCTGAGGATAACAGGGTGAAAAGATGGTTCCTCAGTAAGAGCAGGGCTCTGCTGAACCAAATACGGAGCTGCCTCTTTGCAGAATGTTTGTGGAATAGTACCACCATCATTTAAGCCACTTTATTAGAAGATTCTTTTATTTCTAGCTAAAAGCTAGAGGAGTACTGAGAGTAAGTGAGGTGGATGTTCCAAGACTCACAGTCCTGCAGGTATTAGGGAAATTTTCTTGAAGACGCTAACACAGAGCTGGGTCTCTCAGGTTTGGAAGCAGTTACCAGTGGACAATGTACAAGGTGAAAAAGCCCTGAATAAGGAACAGATTCTTTGATCTTCTGAACACTAGAGAATAAACTCTTTGTATACAGTGATTGACAGGTGTAAGATCTCTATTCTTGAAAACTTCAAAACAAAGTAATTTTCATATATCAGAATTGCTTCAATTGTGAGAGACTGAGAGCAAATATCTGTAAAGAAATAATATGAAGCAAAAGTATAATAGAAGAAAAAACTATAAAAGTCTGACTGCCAATTTATTCTCCATTGCATGCATACAAAACTACTATCTAGCTGAGGAATGTATACATATCACAAAAATTTTATTTTGACTTGTAGAAAGCTTTATATAAAGTCAACTGCCACAAAATAATAGGAAACATCTACTGAATGCTTAGAATGCCAAATACTGTTCTCAGCTCTTCACATATATTAATTCATTTCATTCTTATAACAACTCTAATAAAGAGGTACTATTATTTCTACATCTTTACAAATGAAAACACAGGCAGGTTAAGTGACTGGCTCAAGCCACACAACTGGGATAGGGCAGAAATGGGATTAGTACACAGGTAGCCTAGTCCTAGTATTGAGATCTATTCTACCATTTCTCCATGTTAGTTGAGTACCATCTTTATATGTTTTCTCCACCTCAGTGTTACAACGTATAGTTTTTTGTATACTCTAGGATCTCAACCAATATTATTTAACAATTTTCCTACTACCCTATGGTTGTAAAAGATTTGTGCTCTTTTTATATTTTGAGCTAGAGGTTGGAAGAACTCTTCAAACGCAAAAATAATGTTTCTTTTCATTGAAACACTCATTTTAAATTGCTTTTTTCAAAAATGGATTTGGATTTGTTCAGATTCACCCAAACAGTTGGTCCCTAATCCACTGGAGGCCAAATGTTGTGCATTAATGAGAAAAGGGCACAGGATTTGACCTCAAGATCACCAACAAAAGGTTATTCAAACAAAATTTTAAACATATCATCACAATCCATAATTTTGATTAATTCTATAAAATTAGCATTTTCCCTTACCATTTAGAAAGAAATCTAAATGCAACAATGAGAACAAGGAAAAAGAAACAATATTCATCATTGAAAAACTAGCAAAATAATGACTCTCCCCCCAAATTTAACAGATGAACAAGGTTGAAGAGGTGTCAATGCAGTGAGATGCAGTAGGTTTATAAGGAAGAGTCAAGACAAGAATCTAATCTTTGCACAAAAAGGATCAAGGTACACATCTCCAGAGTAGACCTTGATGTGCACACCCTCAGATACACAACTAAAATTAACAAAACTGCAAGCATGCTAGAGATGAGAGCTTCAGTTAATCCAGTTTGGTTCTAATAAGCAGAAGAGAGTTAAATACAGAATTACACAGATAAGCCATATTTGCAAGAAACAGCTGACCTCCTGTAAGGAAGGAAGACAAATTTTGAATGGTAAACCAGACCTACAGCTCTTGATGTCTACTGATTGGGAAAAAGAAAAGACTAGAAGTATTAACTTATGAAAATGCAGAGACATAAGGAAAATGCCTACAAACTTGGAAAATGGTTCTGAGTCCTACCCCTTAAATCACTGGTACAGGAACTCAATCAAAGATGAGTGATCAAAATGAAGCCAGCAGAAAATCTTTTTTAAAAAGGACACTACCAGAATAAAGGGAGAAAAGAACAAGAAAAACAAAGGCAGTTAAGAACACTCACCACAAAAATACTGTCATAGTGCAAACAAAAATATGGCTAAGTATACCACCTTGAATGTAAAAATCTGGCTGAAGCAATTGCCTCCGTAAAGCGAATGCATGATGTCAAGGTGGAAGAGATTAGTAAACAATCAGAGGCAAAGTGTAAGAGAGAGAGAGAGAGAGAGAGAGAGAAGGCAGAAAACATCAGTATGAGGGATGGAAATGGGAGCATAACTATAGATCCCACAGACATTAAAAAGATACGAAGATATCAACTTTTACCCATAGATTTGGAATTTTACATAAATAGAATATTTCTAGAAAGACACAAATGCCAAAATAGACACGAAAAGAAATTGAATATGTAAATGATTCTATAAGTATTAAACTAATTCCATCTGTAGTTAAAAGCCTTCCCACAAAAATAATCCCCAGGTATGTATAGCTTTATTAATAAATTCTACCAACACTTAAGAAAGAGACAATACCATTCTTATACACACTCAGACTATAGAAAAGTAGCAAAATCTTTCCAACTCATTTTATGAGGGCAGAAACATCTTAATCTCAAAAACTGAAAGAAAAAACATCAGTCTCTCAGGAACATAAATTTAAAATCTTAAACAAAATATTAACAAGACACATCCAGCAAAATACAACAGGTATAATCTTTCAGGATAAAAGGAGGTTTATTCTAAGAATGCAAGTATAATTTAACATGAATAATTAATCAATGTAATTCACCACAGAAACAGAATGGAGTAGGCTCTTCACCTCTCTTTGTATCCATGACTTTTGTCATTTAAATTGGCCTTCCCTCTCAACTACATTTGGAATGCATTTCCCTTTTCTTTGACTTGGAGCTCAGCTACGTGATTTTCTGGCCAAGGATATTTTACAGTAGAGGAGGCAGAGACTTGAAATCGCTCACTTGGGTGGGCTTGATACCTAGTACTTCTGCCATCACCATTAGAAGAACATGCCCTGACTAGCCAACGGGTCCCAAGATGAGTCTCACAAACCTGAACAGAGCCATTCCAGCTGACCTGAAGATCTGTGAGGATAAATGACTGTTGTTTAAGGCATTAAGTTTCAGGATGGTTAGTCTGCTGCATTATCGTGACGTTAACTAACCAAAAGGGGACTGGATGCTGCTTTAACAAAAAACTAATATATGTAGCATCAGTTTGGGACCAGATAGTAGAAGGTGAGAAAAATGTTGAGTCTTGAAAATTGGCAAGGAACTAATACAAGACACTGAAAAAATGATGACCTATGTTATGCAGTGGCAACACTGTCGCTACTATTACATGGAAGATGTAAAATATAACTAATGAATTTGTAAGGCCAACTGGCCCGAGGCAGGGGAACACAATCAGATTCACAGGTTGCATCAGACCGAAACTCTCCAGACCACCCAGTTCCAGAAACTGACCTGGAGACTTTCCGGACCACCCAGTTCCAGGAACTGACCTGGGGACTCTGAACCCGGCCCAGCCTTCCCGCCTTTCGAGGGTCCGGACTAACGGTCCCCCAGGATACCCGAAAAGACCACCAAATAAGGAATACCCTGCGCCCTCCCAGATTCACCACACCCCTTTCCCTTCTTCCCCTACAAAATCTTGCCCAACCCTCGCCTGGGTGCGACTTCTCTGGCCCCTTTCTCTCGGACCAGTGAACCTCGCCCGGGAGCGCTCCCTAATAAAGCTCACTTGAAGCTTTCCTCTGTTTCGCGGTGCCGTTTGTTAAGATCCGACCTTACAGAATTTATAGTCTAAGGAAAGATGTTTTCTAGGCAGGACATTCAAAGCTTCAGCTGATCGCTTTTGCTTCATGAAGTAAGGCACTTCAAAGCAAGGATAAATTCAGAAAACAACTGCCCAGTTTGTAAACAGACTTTAAAAGGATATAAGGAGGCCAGAACTTGCTAGGTTGAAAAATAAAACTGTTTCTCATCTACACATGTCCAGAGAGTTAAAGATTCTCAAAATATGATACAGACTGGGGGTGGGGTGATTAAATCAAAACTTTGGCCATTTGATTAAGCTTGGTAGTAAAAACCAAATCATGGACGAAGGAGTCACGCCCTATGTGAAGAGCTCTAAGAAATTAAGGTGGCATCTAGTAGATCCTTCCAGCTGAATAAAAAACAACTAGAAAGCTTAAGGACTTGGTCCCATAGAAACATAAGACGCAAAATATCCATAATTAAGTCTAAAGAAAGAAAGAAATGTCTTTGAAAGAACTATACAGTAAGCATTTGACAAAGAGTTGAGTGAAATCAAATACATAATCAACAAGCTTTGTAAGAGATCTCTATTAGCAAAAGTGTCACCACACTTGGCTAAAAAAAGACAGATACTGTTGGAGATTTTTTTAAAATCTCTTAGTCCTCAACTTTCTACAGGCAGGAAACAGGACAATAAAACTACTCATCTGCTCCCCCAAAAGGCATATGTTTTTTTCCAAGGCATACTTTTTAATGCCTTCCTCAGAAAAAGCCAGGAAGAATAATGGAAAAGGAAAGGTATCCCAGAGGGTACAGGCAAGAGCAAGGAGAACTGACGGGAAGCCATTCTCAGACAGCAAAATAGGTTAATTAAGGAGTATTTTCTGTCTCTAAATAGGGAGAGATGCTAGCATTTTACCAGTGGAATTTCAGAATTGCCTTGGACTAATGACGACTATATACCTCCTTTCTCCCATTATCTGAGAGCATTTATTATGTTGTCCTGACCGTGGTTCAATGTTGCCTATAAATGGGGAGGATAATTTGACCTTTTTGGTTTATTGGTCTCTAGATGGGGAGGAGCAGCCTCTTGATCTCATCTTAAGCCACATGTTGTGCATTGTGAGGTTTGGGGGATCCCAAGATACGAGTGTAGTTTGCAGGTGAAGTGTTGTGAATAACTGTGGCCAAAGAACGGAATGTGGAAGATCTTTTTATTGGCCCTTCCCTGCGTCCATGCCCTTTGTCATGGAATTTTGAAGTTCTTCTCCTGGTGGCAGAGTGGGTTCTCCTCCTTTTGAGATAGGACTAAGCCATACTTGCTTTGGCCAGTGAGATATTAATAGATCTGACGCAGATGATTGTCTTTTTTTTTTTTTTTTTTTTTTGGTGGTACGCGGGCCTCTCACTGTTGTGGCCTCTCCCTTTGCGGAGCACAGGCTCCGGACGCGCAGGCTCAGCGGCCATGGCTCACGGGCCCAGCCGCTCCGCGGCATGTAGGATCTTCCCGGACCGGGGCACGAACCCGCGTCCCCTGCATCGGCAGGTGGACTCTCAACCACTGCGCCACCAGGGAAGCCTGATTGTCATTTTAAGTTGCTGAGTTTAGGGGTGATTTGTTATGCAGTTCTATAGTGACACTAGCTTTCCAGCACATAGACTAAAGAAGAATCATACGGTCATTCCAGTGACTTAAGGAAAAATATTTGATTAAATTCAACATCAATTCATGATTAAAAAAAAAAACCAAACTTGTAGCAACTAAAAGAGAATTTCCTTATTTTAATAAAGGATCCCCCAACCCTCCAAAAAGAACTGCACCAAACATACTTAATGGTGTATGTTGAAAGCGTTCTTTCTAAGATAAGAAATGAGACAGGGATATTTTTCCCATTTCTATTCCAACTGTAGTGAAGAAAAAAGATATAAAAATGAAGGAGAAAAAAAGTAAAAGAAAACTTTTTACACACAAACATACACACATTATGTATATAGAGAATACCAAAGGATACGCAGATAAATTATTAGAATTAAAAGTTAATGTCTAAAAATCAACTGTGTTTCTCTATAGTAGCCACAAACAAAGTATATTATTTCTGCAATAAAAAATAAAACAACTTCAGGATTTATTCATTCAACGAACACTGTATATAATTAGAATATTTATCATTAACAATGATGCTTATTAAAGGAGAAGCCTTATACAAAACTAAGATGCTTCTTGGGTTTGGTTTCTTTAACCACTGGAATTTATTTAGTGCATGCTTGAACAGGGTTTTTTGTTTTGTTTAGTTTGGGGTTTGGATTTTTAAATGATTAGTTCAGAACTCTTCTGGTATAACAGGTCTCTTGGGCATGAAAAGTCTGATAGAAAATTGTGAAGATATTCGTTCAATTTCCTTGTCCCATGCTCACCGTGAATAGTTCTGAATTTGCCATTATTTATTATTTTCAGCATTCAAAAATCAACATCAGTGCTCCGGTTCAAGATGGTGACGAAAGAGGATCCTGAACTCACCCCCACCCACAGACTCATCAAATCTACAGCTACACAGGGAACAACTTCCTCTGAAAAAAAGCTAAAAACTGTCCGAGTCACTCCCACACATCTGGTAGAGGAGAGAAGCCCATGGAAGCCGGTGGAAGAAGCTGGGCCACCATCTCGCCAGACATCCCCAACCCCACGTCAGAGGGAACTCAAAACCCAGAGCTTCTCCTTAAGAAGCAAAGGATTTGAACTCCACACCAGGCACTCCCAACTTTTAAGACCTGCCCCCGAGAGATGAACCCCCCAACCATCTAGCTTTGAAAATCAACAGGGTTCACGTCCCTGAGACCCACAAGGTTATAAGCGCCTGAGAAACAGCTCTTAAACGGCTCGCGCGCTCGGACTCACCAGCTCCAGGACCCAGGGAGGAAGCGGCAGGTCCAGGGACACCTGTTCTTTGTGGGACAGGCCCACTGGCTGGTCTTGGCGCATCAGCCTGAGGGGCAGAGGTCTAACCTGACAAACGTTTGGGGGCCTGCATACTCTCCGGGATGAAGATGGCCGGGAGCCATCTTTTTTCCCTTTTTTTCCTCCCCGGTGGACGTCGTCCTCCTGCTTTCCCTACGCCCGGCTGCAGCTCACTGCTGTCTCCCAGGTGGAAGCTCATACACTCATCTGGTGCCCTGGTTTTGCAGTTCCCACCCAGGGGACACCTCGGGATCTGCCGGCCATGGGGCTTATGCTTGGGGTCCCACAGGACTGCATATATTTGCATATTTTCAAAGCTGCTGCCCGAGGGTCTGGCTTCCAATCTGCCTGAATCTCGGTGCTGCCTAAATTCCTCACTTTGGAACACTGACGTCTTGGAAAGCCTTCAACTAGTGGGAGCCACTAAAAATAAAATAGGCCACTTGACGGTCACAAAAGTTTGAGCGACAACCAAGAGCCAGGGCAGGGTTGAACGATGACGCTCTTCTCCTACCCAAGGCGTCTCCTTTAAGACCGGGAGAGGGGGCTGTTTATCTAATGCATAGACACCAACGCAGAGTCGAGCAAAACGAAGAAATCGAAGACTATGTTCCAAACAAAAGAAAAGATAGAACCTCAAAAAACTCAATGTCATGTTCAGCCGCATCATAAAAAAGGCCTTGTCAAATAGAATGTAGTATTTGCTCTTCCTTCTTCTATAAAATTGTTTTATTGTGGTCTTGTTGTTGTTGTTTGTTTGTTTGTTTTTAAAGCCTCCTCTATGTCTTCAAGTGTTTCTAGGTCAATCTAAGTCCTTATAAACCTTAGACATGCTGTAAAGACAGGGAGAAGCAGGGAACTGGATGTTGAGACAGAGGGGAAAAAGAGAGAATGAACAATTCTAGTTTACTGCTCACCTCTTTTGGGGACTGAGGGTGATCAAGGTGATTAGTACATGTTGGGACCCACAAAATGGAAGCTGCCCCAGTGGTCTGGCCCACGTCACAGATGGAAACCTAACTCAGCCTGCACTTACGGAAAACACCTCACAGCCAAGGAAACTTAACTCACACCAGTCACAATCCTCCAGCTCCCCTCCAGCTAGCTCAGCTTACCCTGAAAGACAGGACAGTTAGCCTTTTAAGAAAATCCCTGATCTTCTGGCCACTCGTGCCCTACTTCTGTACTGCCTCTTCTAACGCTCTATAAAACTTGATTTTGCCTAAAATGCCAGGGGAAGGAGTGGGGGAGGGACTATTCTCCCCCCAATCCGTGGATTGTTTTCCTGAATAAAGGACATCCAACCCTTTACTGAATTGTTTTATTTTTGTTGTTTACCAATAACAAATGAGGCTATGCTTTTACTTCCTCTGTCCTATACCAGTGACTAGAATGAAAGAGGTCTTCAAAGATAGAAAATGTGCCTTTTTCTTAGTGACTATCTTGTACAGCATTTAATAAAATGCTTATTTACTGAATATTTAGATTTCTACCTACTGTCAATCAGTCCTTCATCATCTTCTCTCTTTCATTTTCGGCTGTTTTCTGCTTTAGAACCAATCTTTAGAATTTTATTTCTAACAGGTTTTGATCAGGAAGAAGTGAAAACCCACCTGCAATGTTGATATCTCTCTTCCTTCAACTACTGTCTTTTAAGAAGAGGCCAAAGATTGAAGAATATTGTTTCTAGGTGCTCTTATATTTCAAGGAAAATTAAATGTGATGGTCTTCAAAAGTGTTCTGGCAGGAGCTAGCCCAAAATATTAGTGGTTCAATGCTTAGTTTCTTATCTAGGGGCATCTTCCCCATGAGCTTAGGTTGCTGAGGAAGGGAAACTTGACCCACTTCTGAACACCAAGAATGTGTGCATTTGTGTTTGTAACATCCAGGATCTGTTGAAAGGGTGAGTCAGATCAATAACAAATTTTACAGTTATGGACATTTGCAAGCACAAACAGTACTTGCCTGTGTTCAGTTTTGGTTTTAGTTTGTATTTTTTATTTCCATTTCAAAAGAGATTGACTGGGACTTCCCTGGTGACACAGTGGTTAAGAATCCGCCTCCCAGTGCAGGGAACACAGGTTCAATCCCTGGTCCGGGAAGATCCCACATACTGCGGAGCAGCTAAACCCACGCACCACAACTACTGAGCCTACGCTCTAGAGCCCATGAGCCACGACTACTGAGCCCATGCGCCGCAATTACTGAAGCCAGAGCGCCTAGAACCCACACTCACAACAAGAGAAGACACCGCAATGAGAAGCCCATGCACCACAATGAAGAATAGTCCTCGCTCGCCGCAACTAGAGAAAACCAGCATGCAGCAACGAAGACCCAATGCAGCCAAAAAATAATAAAATAAAATTTTTTTTTAAATACATAAAAAAAAAATCAGAAGAGACTGACCACTCATAAAAGGCAGCAGAGATGAACCCCTGTCTGTGCTGGTGATTAACCCTACGTTCAAAATTCCAGTATGTACAGACACAAATAGATGCAAGGTTCTCATTAATTACACAAAAATGGGAATATGGGGAACAAATGGCTTTCTGAAAGGCATGTTAAATCAAATTATCTGATTTTAGCAGTATCTGTACAGTTAAAGAGCTTTCCTCTCTACCCCCTGCCCTCAGAAAAGAAACCTGTGGGATTTAAAGGCCAAGAAAATAATAATAATAAAGGGCATTCAAAAGGGGCAGCAGAGATTGTATGTTTCCAATTATCTTTCTCATTATTAAGGACTGTTCCTTTCATATTACTTTGCATCAGCTTTTAGTGAGCTGAGCTGAAAAGCAGTTTCACCTTGCTCTGGGAAAATAAGAATCTGAGTCCCCAGCTGGAGAAAAGGAAATGTGTACCAGCCATCATTACCTAAGCACACCTCTAGTTTCGGATCTGTCTAAAAATGTGAATAGCAGGAAAATAAAAGAATCTATTCTTTGTGCCAGTCTGAAACCAGGAAGTGATGAATCCCACTGTAGAGAGCTTGTTTCTACTTGGTTCCAAACCCAGTGTTCAGATGAAAGCGCCTTGGAGAGGTAGAGTAAGGCCTTGCTTTGTTAAGCAAATGGTCGGCTTACCTCCAAAGCTTTAAGCAGCCGGGCTTGTTCTTTCTATTCTGTCCTGAACCAGTTTCAAGAGCAAAAGGATGTTTGTTGTTTCAGGACTGGATGCTATGAAGGACCTTTGGAAACCAAATAGTCTCTGGTACATGCTCTTGCATACCGATGTCTCCAAAACTCATCTGGCTTTCACTGATAATTTAAGGTTTCATGTCCTAAAATAGTTGAGTATGTTTATCTCTTGCTATAGCACATTTTAAGGAAGAGAGTGACTTAACATTTTTAAAACTTAAAAGTTATGAGAAAAAATAAAGTAAATTGAAAATAAGACTCTAGATATATATTAAAAAAAAGAGTAACTTTCCTTTTTTCTCTACTTTGGAAATGAAGACAGCATAAAAGAAAAAGATGGAGATCAATGGGAAGGAAGGAGAGTGGAAAGTGTGGGAGAGCTTTACAAAATCCAGATAATGAGGTTGTAACTACAGGAAAGAAATAAATATTAAACTATGCAATAAAAATTTTGAAACATTTCCACATTATTCCTCTTTACTCTCCTCCTGCATATCAGACCTGATACACCGGGGTTTCCTGCCAATATGAGTAATTTAATCAAGACCACGGGGAAATGAGGTCCAAGAGTTTTCTAAAGCCTGTCATTGTTCACCAGCATGTACAAATTAACCAAATTTCTATCCGAAATAACCTCAACAACCATTTTATACACATGTTTTTCCCATTCTAAACTCTAATATTTTCAGCAACTTAATTCACTAGTGCATTGACAATGAATCTCCCTTTGACCAAAATTTAGCCAGGCGCCTCTGAGTCCTCCCCACCCCAACTTTAGCCTGCACAGCTCAGATTTAGCAAAGAATCCGGCTAAACCAGTTTACAGAGAATCCCTGCCCTTGATATCTAACCAAGTTCCTCTTCCCTCTCACCCTTGCCACCTAACAAAGTTAGTAACTTTCCATCCACTCCCTCACTTTACCCATTGGCTACACGTTCCCCCTTGTCCTTATCGTATTCAGGGTTGAGTTCAAACTCTCTCCCCTATTGCAATAGTCTTGGGTAAAATCTTCCATGCCATTTTAACACGTGTGCAGTGCAATTATTTCCTTTAACAGCATCTAGCCCAGGATAAAGATGTGGTTAAT
The DNA here is from genome assembly GCF_003676395.1 of Aethalodelphis obliquidens. Taxonomy (NCBI): domain Eukaryota; kingdom Metazoa; phylum Chordata; class Mammalia; order Artiodactyla; family Delphinidae; genus Aethalodelphis; species Aethalodelphis obliquidens. Next base: position 26,674,051 of record NW_020837949.1, read on the forward strand.
GTTGGGGCTCTGCAATAATCTGATTGGGTTTAGACCCAACTACAGCACTTGCGTGGGACATGATATTTCTCTTGCCAGGTTTTAATTTTCTAACCCATTAAATAGGAATAATTAATAAAGTCTAGATCATACAGTAATGACAGGACTAAGCAAGAGGACCCTTATAAAGTTGTCCCTGTGTCTGACCCAGAGTTGGCCTTTGCTTCTTTTTTTTTTTTTTTTCGGGTACGCGGGCCTCTCACTGTTGCGGCCTCTCCCATTGCGGAGCACAGGCTCCGGACGCGCAGGCTCAGCGGCCATGGCTCACGGGCCCAGCCGCTCCGCGGCACGTGGGATCCTCCCGGACCGGGGCGCGAACCCGTGTCCCCTGCATCGGCAGGCAGACTCTCAACCACTGCGCCACCAGGGAAGCCCGGGCTTTGCTTCTTTAAAAAGGAACTGGATCAAGGGTCAATAAGCTTCTCTTTTAATATCCTGATAAATACTTGACAAACCAAACTACCTTCAGAGGGCATTGAACATTATTAGGCTTTCCCAATATCCAGGGCTTTTCCAGGGAAGAGGAGGATGAACTACCAACAACCAGAGGACCAAACACATGAGCTGCTTGGTGCTCTTGCTCTAGCAGGTGATGTTGGATTGAAAGTCATCAGTCTCAAACTCCACCCCAGCAGTAACAAGCCCTCAATCTTGCTTCTCAGAAACTTCCTTGAGTTTTTAGCATTGTGGGGTTTTTTTTGTTTGTTTTTTGTTTTTTTTTTTTTGCGATACGCGGGCCTCTCACTGTTGTGGCCTCTCCTGTTTTGGAGCACAGGCTCCGGACGCACAGGCTCAGCGGCCATGGCTCACGGGCCCAGCCGGTCCACGGCATGTGGGATCTTCCCGGACTGGGGCACGAACCCGTGTCTCCTGCATCGGCAGGCGGACTCTCAACCACTGCACCACCAGGGAAGCCCAAGGGTTTTTTCGGTTTTTTTCGCGTAATTCCTTAACTTTTATAGAGCCTCTTACTTTGTGTGGGCTGATACAACAGTACTAAGGCTATCCCTTTAAACTGGTTACACAATCAGAGGCTGTCCAAATGAAGAGGCTGATCCATTTTTCCCCCCATCTGATATCCATGCTCTAAAAAGTCCTATTTAGGTGGTTCTAAAATCACCCCACTTGTCAGAATCTCCCCTCATCATTGCTCAGGTAGACCAACTTGGATTGCAAGGAGCCAGTTTAGTACCACAGGTTTGCAATCTGAAGAAATTCTAAGATAGCCAATGAAATGAATCCAAGCAGGAGTTCTTTACACAGAACTAAAGAGTAAAGACGGAATACAAGTAGAAATGCCTGGTCCGAAGGGCAGGAGAAAGTGAGGTCATACATTAAAGACAGTGTTTAAAGTCTAAAACACCCAGACATGAAATAGTTAAAGCAGTTACACTTGAGGCCCAAAGGAGGAGAGAAAGAAAAATAGCAAGAATATTAACCTTTAAGACTACTGCATGTATATAGAGGGCTAAGAGTGCATCTACGATAAATAAAACCACCATTTGTTAAGTTTCCAGTGCTCACCTATAATTATAACTACAGTTGACCCTTGAACAACGTGGAGGTTAGGGGCACCCACCCTTGTGCAGCTGAAAATCAGCATATAACTTTTGACTCTCCCAAAACTTAACTGCTACTACTAACAGCTTACTGTTGACCAGAAGCGTTACCAATAACCTAAACAGTTAATTAACACATATTTTGTATGTTATATGTATTATACACTGTGTTCTTACAATAAATTAAGCTAGAGAAAAGAAAATGTTATAAAGAAAATCATAAGGAAGAAAAAATACATTTACAGTACTGAACTGTATTTATCAATACCATAAGTTTATGTCATGTTTCCAAGATGAATTGTCTGTCTGTACCTATATCAATATTGTCTTATATGATACAAAACACTGTAGATGTTATATGTATTTATAACATTAGACATCAAAATGAAAAGGTAATGTGAAAATGAAATTCATATTTATTTACAGATACTACATTTATGGAAAAAAATCTGCGTATAAGTGGACCCACACTTATATTTCAAACCCATGTTGTTCGAAGGTCAACTGTACATCTATAATTACAGGAAGAAGCAGAAGAAAGAATCCACTATTTGTTGCTAGTTGTAGTGCACTATGTCTGCAACTCTGTGTTGCAGAAGTCAAAACAGAGCTAATAAATTCTAGTTATAGGCAAAGCCATTCAGAACAACTTTATACCTGATAATCCAAAAAATTCCCATAGAACTGCCTATTATGGCTTCTAAATATCACTCCAGATGAAAATGAAAATCCTGTGCTTGACAGTTTTTTTTAAAGGTGTTCTCTCAGCAAAGGTACCTACGTTTTCTTTTTTTGTAAGTGGTTTACAGTGACCGCATCCATTTAGCAATCTACTGTTAAAATCAACAACTTTGACACTTGTGTAAGGTTGAAATCAATGTTTGTCAGAGCTAAACTGGCTTATTTTAACTGCAATATTTTTTGAATTGGGACCATTTGAACAACTATGTTCAATTGAAACTAGCCTTTGAAAGAGCCTAAGTAGAGTTGTTCAAACCATAATTTAAATGTTTTATAAAATATTACTTTCTGTCCTAAAGAAAACTCCCACTTTTGAAACATTTATTATGCCACATAATTCACAGGTATTTACCTGGATACTTTTAGAAGACAAAAACGTATTTTCCAAAATTTAACAAGTCTCTCAAATTTTTTCTGAACATGTTTATCTCTTGTTCTCAACTTGTTAACTAAATGTGTTTCAAAAATTCAGTTTTTTAGCTTTTTTACTTGAAGGTAAGTACTTGAAACTGCAATGTTATAACTTCTATATTATATCATTTAGAATTAAAAGAATATTTTAAAATTGAACCCTTTTAAATTTTAGCACATTTTAATAAAGTTTAAAAAGGAATATATTAAAGAGATTTTTCATGTCATACAGTTCATTTTACTTGATATTTTATTAATTATTTTTAGATTTTATTTCTTCAATTTGAAATAATCTCATACTTATAAAAAATAGTTGCAGAAATACTACATCTACAATATGCCCTTCATCCAATTTCTCAGAAGTTAGCATCTTATATAACCATTCTACAATTATTAAAATCAGGAGTATGTTTTTCTCCATCCATTCACTTTTAATTTATATGTGTCATTATATTTAAAGTGGGTTTCTTGTAGACAACATATAGTTGGGTCTTGTTTTTTATTCCCTCTCACAATCTCTTTTAATTGTTGCATCTAGTCCACTGACGTTCAAAGTGATTATTGATATAGTTGGATTCATATCTACTGTATTTGTTACTATTTTCTGTTCGTTGCACTTGTTCTTTGTTCCTATTTTTGTCTTTCATTCTTTTTCTGCCTTTTGTGGTTTTAAGTGAGCATTTTATATCACTCAATTTTCTCACCTTTCTTTGCATATCAGTTATACTTCATTTTTTACTTTTTTTAGTAGTTTCTCTAGAGTTTGCCTCATACATTTATGATTAATCAAAGTCCACTTTAAATAACACTATACCACTTCATGGGCAATGTGAGTACCTTATAACAATAAAGTAATCCTAATTTTTCTCTCTAGTCCCTTGTATCATTGTTGTCATTTATTTCACTTATATATAAGCATACATAAGTGGATATGGATGTATATACATATGTATATAATTGAATACATTGTTGCTATTATTATTTTACTTGTTAAGTCAACAAGAATAAGAAAAATAGAAGTTTTTATTTTACCCTCAATTATTCCTTCTTTGATGCTCTTCCTTTCTTTATATATATCCAAGTTTTTTACCAATTTCATTTTACTTCTCTCTAAAGATTTTCTTTTAATTTTTTTAATTGCAGTATAGTTGTTTTACAATGTTGTGTTAGTGTCTACTGTAGAGCGAAGTGAAGTCTTTTTTTTAAAATTGAAGTGTAGTTGTTAAGATTTTCTTGGGAATTCCCTGGCAGTCCAGTGGTTAGAGCTCCACTCTTTCACTGCTGAAGGCAAGGGTTCAATCCCTGGTTGGGGAACTAAGATCCTAAAATCCGTGCAAAAAAAAAAAAAAAAAAGTTTTCTTTTAAGATTTCTTGCAAGGCAAGTCTACTAGCGACAAATTCCCCCAATTTTTGTTTTGTCCAAAAGTCTTTACTTTTCCTTCATTGTTAAAGGATAATTTTGCAGGGTACAGAATTCCATTTGGTGGATTTTTTTCTGTCAAAACTCTAATATTTCACTATACTCTCTTCTTGTGTGCAGTTTCTAAGAAGAAATCAGGTATATGTCTTATCTTCATTTCTGTATAGGGAAGGTGTTTTTCCCTCTGGCTTCTCTCAAGATTTTTCCTTTATCTTTGATTTTCTCTAGTTGGAATATGGTATGCCTAGCTGCAGATTTTTGCATTTATCTTGCTTGGTGTTCTCTGAGCTTCCTGGATCTGTGGTTTGATGTGTGACATTAAAATGGAGAAATTCTCAGTCATTCTGTTTCAAATATTTTTTCTGTTCCTTTCTCTCTTTCTTTTCTTTCTGGTATTCCTATTACATGAACATTACACTTTGGGTAGTTGTCCCACAGTCCTTGAATATTCTGTTCTATTTCTTTTCAATCTTTGTTTTTCAGTTTTGGAGATTCCTATGGAGATATCCTCAAGCTCAGAGAGTCTTTCCTCAGCCATGTCCAGTCTACCAATAAGTTCATCATAGACCCATCATAGACATTTTTTTAAAAATCTCTCTTCAATATTTTAGCTTTTTTTTTTTTTTTGGTTCTTTCTTAGGATTTCCATTTCTCTGCTCAAATTGCCAATCTTTTCTTACACGCTGTCTACTTTATCCACTAGAGCCCTTAGCATATTAGTCATAATTGTTTTAATTCTCCATCTGATAATTCCAACATCCCTGCCATAACTGGTTCTCACCAAATTATATTTTTTTGCCTTTTGGTATACCTTGTAATTTTTTTTTGTTTTGAAGCCAGACATAAAGCACCGATAAAAAGAATTTCTATAAATAGGTTTTGAGGAATGAGGTGGGAAAGTGTGCAGGAAGGAGAAGCATCCTATCATTAGATCTCAGTCTTTTTGTAAGCCTGTGCCTCTGGACTATGTACTTCACAAGTGCTTCTCAGGGTTTCTTTCTCCTCCCTTAGGTGGGAACAGATGGCTAGAGTTGGACTAGCATTGGGTATTTCTCTTCCCCATGTCAGTTAGGCTCTGATAATACTGCAGTAGGCTCTGGTTAACTACTTTCTCCTGAGGGCAGGCCTTATTAAGAAAACTGAGTCTCACGAATTTCTGTTCAGTAAGCAGCAAGTCCTTGTACTCACCCGACTGCCTCTTCCATTTTGGGAGCAGCTGTTTCCCTTGCGTCCTCACTTCTAAGGCTTTTCAGTCTGTTCAGCTTTTTACTCCTTAGAACATAGAGGCAACTTCCAAGTTCCTTACATGAAAAACCCTCAACTGTCTTTTGATTCGTTAATAGTTTTCTTTGAATGCAAATTATTTTTATGTAGTCAAATGTATCAATTTATTTATTGTCTGTAAATTCTAAATATAGGTTAAAGCCTTTCCATAAAATGAAGTTAAAGAAGAATCTACTTATGTTTTCCTCTATCACTTTTATGGGTTCTTTTTTTTTTTCCATTTATATCCCTGTTCCATTTATTCTTACGTACAGTATGTTTAGGTTATTATAGGAGTTTATTCTTGTATATAGTATGAGGTATGTATCTAATTTTATTTTTTCTCCAAATTGTTACCCAGTTGTCTCAAGACCACTTACTGTAAGGCTCATTTTTCCTGTAGTGATTTGAGATACCACTTTTATATTATACTAAATTTCCATATGTGCTGTGTCTATTTGGGGAATTTTTTTCCCCCTGTTCTATTGCTCTAGCCTGTTTGCCTATTCATGAGCTCGTATCATACTGATTTAATTATAGTGATTTCATGGTGTGTTTTTATGTCTGGTAAAGCTAGTCTCTCTCATAGTTTTACCTTTTCAGTGTTTTCCTGGCCATTCATTAAATTTTTTATATGAACTTTAGAATCAATTTGTCTAGCTCAATAAAAAAATGTTCACTGGTATTTTTATTGAATTGCATTGAAATTTTAAATTAACTTAGGGGGAACTGACAACTTTATGATGTTGAGTAATCCTACCCAAAAATGGGAATTTTTTTTTTTTTTGTCCAAGTCTACTTCTGTGTCTTTCAAGAGAAATTCATTCATACATACAAAGCCATTTAAGTGTATGTTCATTTAACAAATCAAAGACAGCAACTAAACTTGTTCACAAGTCCAGTCCAGATCCCTCCTGGATATATCCTGAGACCCAGGGCCCAGTAGAAATCCATGGATGGACTTCAATACTATAATGAATCCCTAAAATTATATACAAGACTCTGTGTGTGGGTGTGGGTGTATGTGTGTGAATGTGTGTATAGCTTAAATTGAATTTTTATTTTATCTTGTTTTCTCTGAGAGACCAGTATAGTTTTCCTCTGCATTCTCATTCAGGTAAAAACTTTCTAGAATGTGAGATTTCCCAACAATAGCAATCTTATATGTTTACAGGAAAGAAACACATACATAACATGACTTTTTTTCTTTTTTTTTAATGCTTCCAAGTCCAATGAACCAAGCAGCAAACAATTTGTCTCCACCCAGAATCGAGCCAAGCAATCTGATAGAAGGGCATATAGGAATGACCCTATTACTCAAAATACTTGCAGACTTCTTTGCAACAAAACACTAAAAATCAAGTCGATAACCATAAAGTCCCATGAAATCTAATTCAACAAAAAGTTCAATAACAAAGAGACAGGCAGATATCAGAGCACTCTGTCTGCACAGAAATGCCTTAAACTTAGTCTTTTCCATCTGGAAAGAAGAGAGAAGAGATTCCAAATAACATGATGTAGGTTATAAAAACATGACTGTGTTATTTCTTACTCCCAACATTTCCCGCTTTAATTTCCCTTCAGTGATAAAGGTTTGGAATGGAAGGCGAAGAAAAATGTTTTTTTTCTTTTCTTTCTTTTTTTTTTTTAATATTTATTTATCTGGCGGCACAGGGCTTAGTTATAGCATGCAGGATCTTCGTTAATACGTGCGGGATCTTCTTTGTGACCTGCAGAATCTTTAGTTGTGGCATATGGACTCTTAGTTGCAGCATGTGGAATCTAGCTCCCTGACTAGGGATTGAACTGGGGCCCCCTGCATTGGGAGTGCAGAGTCTTAGCCACTGAACCACCAGGGAAGTACCATTTTCTTTTTTTTTGTTAACAGAGCAATTTTCTTCATTTGATTAAATTTTCCGAAAGCAATGACAACTTGAGTTTGTCCATATCCCTGCCACTTGACCCTCTATTCTTCTGTATTTTTCCCCCAGATTTATGTCTCATATCTTCTACTTTCTCTTTCTTCTTTTATGTTCTTATTTTTCTATTTGCATCTTTTCCCCTCCAGGATTATGCCTACACCTTCATCACTGTTAAGAACATTGTTTATCCTCTTTAAAGGTTTTTAGCTTTAATAGTCTTTTTGATTATCTAGATCAGTGATTCTTAGTCTTGTTTGTGCAATAGAATGGCCTGGAGCACTTTTAACAAATACTGAGAGCTCTGTCCTACCTTCAGAGATTCTGTTTAGTTGGCCTGGGTGGGTGGGACCCATCCACTGCTATAATTTAAAAATTCTCCCCAGTGAACCTGGTATGCAACGGTGGTTGAAAATAGTGACCCAGAACTACCATCAATCAACAAACTAGTTCTATGCAAGGACCTGTAAGGTAACTTTTCCTAAGACTATGAAAGCTCTCTTAGCCTGTATCTTTCCCCAGTTGAACATGCAATTACTTTTCCTCCTTACTCTGTAGTTCTGTTTGGCAATCAGAATTTTAGAACTGTGGTATCCATAGACATTATCTAACTCTATTTCATCATTCCAAAGAGAAGTAATCTAAAGGCCAGAGAGAGAGAAAACCTTACCCATGATCACACATCTTATAAGTGGAGTGCCAGGACTCCACTATGTAACTGCTTCTGAAATAAAGCTTTTCTTCTTTATTGTTTCAGATAACCCTAGATATATGTTCAGTTGTTAGCTCTCTCTCCCCAAATCTCTCATCTTCCCTTCTGCTTTCCAGCTTGTATGTTTCCCACCCCATAATAATGAAATTATGACTTTCTGTTTATTGGAATTTCAGAATCAAAGGTGTCGAGGTATATGCTTGCTCTTACCTCATATCACTATTTCTCCCCTATCATAAATTTTGTTCCTTGTAACAATTTCACCCCCAAACCCTACCTTCAGTTGTAAAATAAGAAGACAAAATCATTAGGTAAAATCTTGTTAGCCCATAGGACTATCGAAAGATGATAAGATAGGGAACATCATATTGCTTTGAATTAATTATCTGTATAAGGAAATTGTGAGATTTTTCTCAGCATAAAAACCTAAAAGCAAAAATATACCGTTAGCGCCATCTCCTGGAGAGATCATGCTAACTCGTGGGCATGCTATCCTTTGCTACTACGTGGAGTAGAGTTTTCATTCTTTTTTTATTTATTAGTTCATTCATTTATTGGTGTTTAGTAATAGACTTAAGGTAGCTTCCAAAACATAAAAACAATAGAAAAGTAAAAACTAAATTTAAAAGCATGAGAATCTGGGAAATATAACTTGGGAAGGAGGGTATGGGACAAGGAGGAGAATTAAAACACCGATAGGGCTTCCCTGGTGGCGCAGTGGTTGAGAGTCTGCCTGCTAATGCAGGGTACACGGGTTCGAGCCCTGGTCTGGGAGGATCCCACATGCCGCGGAGCAACTAGGCCCGTGAGCCACAACTACTGAGCCTGCGCGTCTGGAACCTGTGCTCCGCAACAAGAGAGGCGGCGATGGTGAGAGGCCCGCGCACCGCGATGAAGAGTGGCCCCCGCTCACCGCAACTAGAGAAAGCCCTCGCACAGAAACGAAGACCCAACACAGCAAAAATAAATTAATTAATTAAAAAAAAAGAAAGAAAGAATCCGCCTGCCAATGCAGGGGACACGGGTTCGCGCCCTGGTCCCTGAAGATCCCACATGCCGCGGAGCTACTAAGCCCATGCGCCACAACTACTGAAGCCGGTGCTCTGCAATGAGAAGCCACCGCAACGAGGAGCCCGCGCACCGCAACCAAGAGTAGCCCCCACTCACGGCAACTAGAGAAAGTCCGCGCACAGCAACGAAGACCCAACGCAGTCAAAAACAAAAATAAATAAATAAATTTAAACAAAGAAAACACTGATAAGCAGAGTTCCCACACTGCAGCATAGAAAGAGCTTTACATTTTAGTGAAGAGTTTGGAAGGGTTAAATGATGAGCTGTTTTATATGCGTTACGTTCGAGTTGCCTGAAGGACATCCATGAGGAGCTGTCAAGTATGTGTCTGAGTGTTTAAGGCTCATGAGATAGATTTGAAGGTGGTCAGCCTGTGAAGCACTGGGCTGCATGGGATTTCCCAGAAAGAGTGTGGAGAGAAAGAATAAAATAGGGCCCAGCAGAGAACCCTGAGGAATATTAATATTTAAGGGATGGTTAGTTAAAGGTAAGCAGTGTCACGAGTATGGCTTTTGGACCCAAACTATCTGGTTTACCTCCCAGCGCCTGTACTTACTAAGGCTAACATTTAAGTTACACTGAAAAGATATTTTTAAATCGGTTTTGCATATAAATTCATTACATTAAACAGACTTGGAATCTGTTTGTTTATGTATTTATTTATTTTTAGCTGTGTTGGGTCTTCGTTGTTGTGCGCGGGCTTTCTCTAGTTGCTGTGAGCGGGGGCTGCTCTTCATTGCGGTGCACGGGCTTCTCATTGCGGTGGCTTCTCTTTCTATGGAGCACACACTCTAGGCACGTGGGCTTCAGTAGTTGTGGCACGTGGGCTCAGTGGTTGTGGCTCACAGGCTCTAGAGCACAGGCTCAGTAGTTGTGGTGCACAGGCTTAGTTGCTCCGCAACACGTGGGATCTTCCCGGACCAGGGCTCGAGCCCATGTCCCCTGCATTGGCAGGCGGATTCCTAACTACTGTGCCACCAGGGCAGCCAGTTTTTGTTTATTTTTAAATCTCTAATCGATGATTTCTAAACACATTGGAACTTCCTTTTCTGACACTTAAAGCTCTAATCTCTGACCTGGGAAGAGTCTAGACTAGAAGTGTTTCAAAATTATTGTATCTTATTATTTCTATTTCTAAAGATGGATGTCAGCTGAGCTAACTGGCTCCCTGTTCTTCTCCACCTGTCTTTCAGGCTGTAAAATCCTGGTTAAGGAAAGGAGCAGAGGCCTCAGCAGTTCTTCCCCCTCCACACTGTCCAATAGTCCTTCCTGGTCACCTTCTTAGCTGTAATACAACTTCCTGATCTTGAGAAGGAACAGGAAAAGAATTGCCCTGATTTTTCTGGCTACATCTTTTTTTCTTAGAATTATTTAGAATACTCTTCTTTTTGCCTTTTTTTTTTAAAATATTTTGGGTGATTATAAATGTTGCCTGTTTCAGCAAAATTCCCATTTCAGTTATTTTCCATTGAGAACCAGATGAACTTTTTCACTGAAATGGTCACATTGTCTCATTGAATTTCAGGTCACTTGCAATTTCTTTTCTTAACTCCACAGAGAAAAGAGGACTGAACTCCTAAAATCTCTGCCCTGCTCTCACACACACTCCCTTGGTAGAGCTCAATTTCAGTTACAGTCCTCATATATCACTTCTGTTCCGGAATATAGTCAAAAGAAATATCTTCTACAGGGCCAGGAACCTTGGTTAAATGGTTCTGTAACTCTTTAAGACTAATTCCTTTTGCATTTTCCCTGTCAAAGCTCTGTGATCATTTCTAACCAGGTTTAGGTAATGTGTTATAAAGTTTCTTAATCTACTGGAACTTTCCATGCCTTTGAATATTTTAATCTATTAGAAAAAATATGTCATTTCTTTCCATCTGTGCCAATAGCATAACCAGCTGCTGGTGTTTCTTCTAGCCTGGGAAACTGTAGCATTTTCCTCTAGCATCTTCCATATGTTCACTTCATGTAGTTTCTATATCTATTTCAGATCTCTTTTGATTCAATTACATAGTTTAATGATGTATTTCATCTCTAAGGCAATATTTGATGTGTTTTCTGAATTTTCTTATTCAATTCAGGGATAATTTTTAATGTGGAATCATATCATATGAGCAGCCAAGGGATTGCATATAAATTCTTAATATCAGTATATTTATTTAATGAAAACACACAAATAGAAAGAACAAGCAACTTAATAACCAAAAGATAGGAAAAAGATATTGTACCACTTACTAGTCTGTCAACAGTTTCAGTGAAAACAAGAGTTATAATGTTAAAAGAAAATGTAATATAACACAGTAAAAATGACTTAGCAAGTTTTTTCTAAAGAATATTGAATTTACCTAGAATTTATGTGTGTTAACAGTACTGCGGATATGCATTTTCTAATTACCAAAGGTGGAGGTTTTAAAGATATATAGTGTGTTTCTGAAAATATATAGAAATCATGTTTAATGTCCTCAGATCGTTTCTCATCAGTGAAGAGATAGATACAAGTCAAAGTGACACAGAGCTACTAGTCAACTTGGAAACACAAAATCAGAGTTGAAAGTAAGTTTGATTCATCTTCAGAAAACAGCAGTGGGTATGTCCTCAGCGTTACCTCGGGATTTGGAAAAAGTTCTTATTACAGAAAATATGGTATAAGAATTAGCTAATCTTAGAATCACAGAACATTACCAGTAGGACAGATGGCTTAAGTGATCTGACTCCATTATTTTGTAACTGAGGAAATGGAGGCCTTATCCAGAATAGTGGCTTATTTGAAATCACACAGCTGGTTAAAGCAGAGCCCAGATCAAGGCATAATTCCTGCCTCTCAGGTAAGTTTTGCTTCCATTCTGCTAGTACAGCCCCATATGCCAGTTCCCAGCAGCTGGAACTCCTCTGACGAAGGGACCAGGCATTTACCATAACTGTGCCTCAGCAAAATCAGTCTTGTCTGTTTTTTCTTTCTCTCCCAAACCCTCACCTAAGCTGTGGTCCAGCTTACTCCTTCCTCACTGAAGCTCACCTGTCCTTTACCTGATCCCCCAGGAGTCCAAAGTGGCTGCTCACAAGTCTGACCCATTAACCAGGTCAACGTGCTCAGGAAGAGGCCCCAAAAAATTTCCCACATGCATGTGGTTTCAGTGTGGCCATCATAGATTAATCCCCAGCCTGTGATCACGGAACCCTGTGGCAAGCAACTGGTGCGAGTTTCAACCCGAGAATATTTTTTTAAATGTTTTGAGACTCCCTTTTATTTTTTCCATTTAGTCTGAAAATAACTGAATTAACCTCCATGGTGAAAATGTATTTTCTTCTGATTTAGATCATATGACCTACTTTATTAAGTAGAAAAAGATTTTTGAGAAAATGACATTGATTTTAACCAACAAAATATTAGTATCTGGGCACATTTGAGAAGAATAATACAGCTTTCTAATCTTTCATGCAGAAATTAGATCACCGGCCATGTCACTGTCCCAGCCATATGACCATATGCCTATAACGTGGCAGAGCTGTTCTCTGGGCACAAATCCAGGTCTCCAGCTACCACTCTCTAACTTGGATTAATAATTCATTGTATTATCTGAAAAGGTTGCAAAATATCCCTAGCCAGCTGAACCACATAGAATCACTCATCCCAAGTCACACACAGTTTTCAATGTTACCTTGCAAAATAAGCCTTCACTCTAATCTGCCGGTAGTAATACCCATTCACTCAATGAGGATGTAAAGTATCTACCGAAGGTGACTTGGCTATAGGTTCCATGGAGAAGAAATGCACAGAAGAGCGGAAACAAGGATGATAAGAAAGGAAATCAATGTTAGATGCCTGCCATGCGCCAAGCATGCTGGGAACATACAGTCCTCATGACCATTCTGTAAACCGGTAGTAGCATTCCCATTGGAGAACTGAGGAGATTAATATTTAGGAAAGGTAAGTAAAGCCAGTATTCATTCATCTAGTTAGAAGGACTCCAAGTTCTTCATGAAAATGACCTCCTGAATGGGCAAAGAAACATACCTGAATGAAAGAGAAACTAGTAAACAGCTCCTAGGCAACGTATGAGCAGACATTTGATGACTGAATGCACAAGTGCAGAAGACATTTCAAGTAGTAATATTATTCAAATAGTGTTAGTAAGAATTAGTCAGAATGCTTCATGGAGATGAGGTTTGACATGGCTCCAAAGCTTCTCAAGTTTTTAAATAATGTTTCTCTATATTTAAATGCTGACCTAGTTCCCGAAGCTGAGGAACTACAGATGGATGTGAAACTTAAAAGTACTCGAGTCTGAACAGGAAAACATCCAGGCTGGCCAGAGTAAAAGGTTAAAGATAACATCTCACTTTTCTATGAGGAGAGAGGAAGGAAGCAGAGAAGACAGCTTCTTCCTCTTCTAGCAGAAACCTATCCAGCTGGTTGAAAGATCACATCTCCAACTAGAGACATCTTTTACTTCTTTACTGTGTAATAATTGAAATTCACTCATGCAGATGTATCAGCATTGCCCACTTTAAAAAGTCACTCATACTAAAAGTAGGATTTTACTCTTGTCAAACCTTTCTTGGCTCTTAATATCTATCCTCCTTTGTAAAATAAATTACTTTGAAATTCTAGAATTAATGACACTTTTTAAAAAGACTTGCTATCATGAAGTTCACAAATGAGACTCATTAGACATGCAAAACACAAGTCATTTTTATTCTGACCTCTTGTTGAAAGCATTTCACTTTCAGCATCACGAATTTTCAATGATTTATCCTGGTAGAGCGATGGCCAGATGAACAGTGAAGACTCTTTTGGCAACATGACATTTCATTTCTTTCCCTTGACTATGGAAATATTGCTCAGAGTGGAAAGGAGAACACCTTGAGTTTTCACATCTCCAGTTTTCACGTCCATCACTGTGGGGGGTGGGGGGAGCTGGAGTGGGCAGTGTAGATGATTTTTTCCAGATGTAACATTCTGTGGTTCTATAGATCAAGCAACATAAAAACTTAAAAGTATCCTTTAGGTTTAACAAGTAGGCAGTCAATGGTAACAGTAGAGAGCAATTTCTGTGATGGAATTTGGGACAAGGGTTAGAGCTAGATGAGTAAGGGAGGGTCAAGTTGAGATGAAATGCACTGAGGTGTGAGTTTGGGCAGGAGAGAGTGGAAATAGGAACTAGGCATTTATCTTTAAAACAGCTTGGCCCTGGGGCTTCCCTGGTGGCACAGTGGTTAAGAATCCTCCTGCCAATGCAGGGGACACAGGTTCGAGCAATAAATAATAATAAATAATACATTATTTATTAATGTATTACATTATAATAAATGTAATAAATAATACATTCCATAAAATTAATTATTCATTAATTAATTAAGCAATAAATAATACATTCCATAAAATTAATTATTGCTTTCATTTCAGCAAAATTGCTGATTATATTGTTATAGTCAAAAATGTTCACTTAATTTGTGTTTTATTAATGGTAATGCTAAATTAGACAACCACTTGAGTTACTACAGTTTTAAATAATATATTTCTATATGTCAATTTGGACAAACTTTGTTTTTATCAGGCAGTGGCAACAGGAAGTAAAAATAACTCATAAATGAACCAAGAATTTTATATACCATAATTCAAAATTTAGTGGGATTGCATATGAAAATTATCATTCCACAGAAAACATTACAAAATATAGTAATTTTATAATATCAGTCTATAAAATTTATGTTTCAATTTTCTTCATGTCTTTGAACAATATCTCGAACCTCTCAGTTATATAAGGAATCAGCATCTTGCATGTTACAATGCACATTTGTATATTTATAAATAATGTGAATTGTTTATTATTGTAAAATGATGCTTTCCCACTCTGCACCAGTATTCTAAATACTATACAACTTGTGAATTCCTCTGGAGTCACAAATTGGAGTATTTGAAGAGAAACAACAAAAAAAATATACATCCTGCACTACTGTAAATCACATTTTATCGTGCAAAAATTTATTGTGTTCATGTTGGCTGAGAGAAACATGAGTTTGACAGGTAAGTTAGTCTTTTCACTTACCCAAGAGCTTCTACTTGACCAAGCCTGCCCTACACTCTAAAACAATGCCAGTCTCTGCCATCAAAGAGGCACAACCACAACAGGCACAAAATACTATTCAAAATTCAAATATTTCATCTTGTGTTTTACCCTTCAGGAAGTGAAAGTTTTAATATCAAGAAAATGATTAAAAACATAAACTTTTTTAAAAAGTTAATTTAACTACTGAAAATACCAGATGCCAAGGCAGCGGTTTTGCTGTTGTGATTTTTGTGTTTCCAGTAGAGTATATTAAATAAATGAAGGAGTGAATGAGTGATGAATCTCTTCTACATTCTATCTGACGTGTCTGATGACATTACACAAAGTGAGACCTATGACTTCTAACACTAACTAGCTGTGCGTCTCCAGATAAATCATTTACTCTCATCTTTTTCCCAGAAAATGCCAAGCTCTTTTTCCTGCCTTAATATTTATTATCTCTGCCTAGACTGCTCTTCCCAATAATTGTAAAACTCATTCATTCTCAAACCTGTGGTCAACTGTGATATTCAACTATTATCTTAATATACAGACATCATTTAGGCATATAATAGGTCCTAATTATTATTTGTTCAATGCATGAATTGTGAAATAGGAAGGCTGAACTTGTCCTAATAGATCACGGTACTAAAATCAAAGTGGCAAGACATTAACAATGGCAGACAATCAAAATCATAAGACTGTAATTTCTACTTACAATATAATTGTGGAACAAAATTGGTACCAAGTAGTATGGAAGAAACTGGTCATAGAGTAAGAAGTTAACACCTAATGTTGCATAATCAAGAGGTAGAGATTTCACAAAAACTTCATTAAGCAGACCATTAACACGTGATCTACATTAATATATAAATTTCAAGTGTTCATTGATTCTGTTTACAATCTGATTATACGATTCAAAAATAGAATGATGTAGGGTCAGAGCAAGGCTACAACATGATAATTGAAAGCATTGATCTTTCAATTAGTTGTTTTGTCTTTTAAAAATAGATAATTTCATTATCAAGTTAAATCAACTAACTATTTCCAAATTATAAGCAAATTGCCTAATTGTAGCAATTAAGGGGTCAAAAGGAGTGGAAAGTTTTATAGCTTACATTTCATGTTGCGCTACTGAAAAGGGTAATCCAATTTGCATTAATGCCAAGGAGAGAACAATTATCAATTGGTTGATTGAAACAGAGAGAGTTTCTTGGTTGAGATTTTCTTCATCCTCTTTATGACATCGATTTCTTAATATCCTCTTTAAAATTAAAAGCAAGTACTTTCGATATCCCCTGACTAAAGCAAGTTTTAGAAGCCTGTTAACATGCCATTTATTAGACTGTGAGACCCTGATTTGGGGGACTGTCATATGTGTCTTTGAATCTCCCAATCTTGTAGTATCTAGCACATTTTAGGTAGTTAATGTTTGTTGAATTGGTAGAAAGTAAACTGTGAAAATAAACATATAAAACAATATTTTTTGGACTACTATGAAATTAAGAACTTCAATCTAAGTCTAAATGATAAGTTAATTTTGCCAAGTCATTGAAACAAAACCCTCCAATCAGTGGTTCAATATCATGTAATTAAACAACAAGCTGAATCCTATCATTTTTACTTTTCAAACAGTTCTTTGGACACAGTCTCCAACAAACATTCAGTTCTTTCAATTGATTACTAAAATTCAATAAACATCATAAAGGCACAAAAACAAATGGGTTTTGCCTTAATAACTAGCTAATGGAATATTTAATAGGAAAGGAATTATACTCATACTTCAAAGAAACCCTGTGAATCAGACTGGAAATTATCAAAAGGTTTAAAAACACATCATTCATAAGTGTGAGAAGATGGCAATTTGGCAATACTCATCAAAATTATTGACATACGTTCCCTTTGACCTAGATGTTCTTCATCTTTGAATATAGAAGTACTTGTACATGTGTGAAATGACATTTGTACAAGGTAATTTATTTGGTGTAACTTGTACCAACATAACATTGGTAATACCCTAAGTATCTAACAATAAGTAACTGGTTAAATATATATTCAGTACATTCACATGATGGAATACCTTGCAGCATTAAATAAAAATAAGTAATGTGCCTAAAAATTAAGGTGCAAAATATTTGCTTCCGTTGATGTACAAGAGGAGAAAAAGAATATCTGTGTTTGTGTGTGTGTGTGTATTTATTTGTATTATGTAGAAAATAGCTCTGAAAGGACACAGAAGAAACTTGATCTTGTTTTCTGTCCAGAGGATAGAGGATAGTGGCTAGAGGATAGATGTGAGAGGAAGATTTTTCTCTCTATTCCCTTCTCTAGTTTTGAATTTAGAACCATGTGACCGTGTTATGTAGTCAACATAAATAAATGCATTTTTGAAAGCCAGAAAAATAAAACCAAGGGAGAAGTAGTTTCTTCCTATAGTTGTGGCCTAGATTGCACTAATTTCCCTATAATCATCTTCTTCTTTGATTCACTGACTTGCCATCACCATTGCCAACTTTTTAAAAATAAACTTCTAGGAATAAAAAGGGGGAAAAACAAGCACATAAAACAGACATGGAGACAAGGAGAATAGAAGGAAGAGGTGAAAGAGGAGCAAAAGAAGAGGGGTGGGCTTCCCTGGTGGCGCAGTGGTTGAGAGTCCGCCTGCTGATGCAGGGGACATGGGTTCGTGCCCCAGTCTGGGAAGATCCCACATGCCGCGGAGCGGCTAGGCCCATGAGCCATGGCCGCTGAGCCTGCGCGTCCGGAGCCTGTGCTCTGCAACAGGAGAGGCCACAACAGTGAGAGGCCCGGGTACCGCAAAAAAAAAAAAAAAAAGAAGAGGGGTGAGGGGAGGAGAAGAAGAAATAAAACAGAGAGCTTTCTACAAAGACAGAGAGAAAATCCTTGACTCTTCTGGCCAAGGTTTTGACAGGAATACAGTACCTTCAACATTCATTATTTATTCTACTTATCTCAGTAATGTCCCAACAGCTCACACCTTTCAACTGAAACTCCTATTTTTTTTTCGTTTAAAAGTTTCACAGTATCATGATGTAGGTGTCCATGACTTAAGTGACTTATAATGAAGTCTGAGAAACCGTCAATCAGAAAATACACTCAGAAACATGTACCACCCTGTCTTGCCCCATTCACTCACACACAAAACAACATTTGAGTTGAGTGAAGGATGTAGGTAATTAGGCAAGTAATAGAGACTATAGTTATTTGTTCTTTTTTGCTGTTGATTGGTTCGTTGTTTTCTGTTTCAGAAATAACTTGATGTCATGATAATCCTGGACTGGACGCCAGTTCTGCTTCCAGCACTAACATCTACTGGGCATTACTAAGCATTAGATATTCCAGGAGGCCCTGGTGATATATAAATGGAGAAAACAGAGCCTTGACCTTTGAAGGGCTCACCCTCTAATAAGAGGGAGAGAAAAAAAAAAAAAGAGGGAGAGATTTGCATATAACTAACCCAAACATAATGTGATAAACATCAACTGGCAGCATAACTTGCTATAAACAGCTGAGAAGTGAGAGCAAAGTTCAGCTGGGTTGGGGGATGAGAGCCGTTAGTAAAAAGAAAGTGACACTTGATCCCTGCTTTAAAGGATAAGCAGATTTCTTTTTCCAGACAGGGAAGGAGTGAAGGACATCTCAGGCTGAGTAATATAACAGTAAGTCACTTAAGGGTTTCATCATGGGTAAGACGTATGAAATTCCCAGTATACTAACTGTAACTATACTCCTTTCTCCCCACTCAAGAAATAGTAATGAAATGAAAACAAGTGAGAAGGAGGTTATTTTAGCAATAATGACCTCTGCCTTACCAAATAAATAAATCAATTATCTACAAAGAAGTACTTTATCATTTGAAAGATATGAGTTGCGACTTTGGTATTTGAAAGCTCTTCCACCAACCCATCTCTAGATCACTCCACCCATATTAAGATTCAGGTAAGAGGAGAACATGTTGTTTCGTATCATTACAACCTCTTTCGCACCCCACCTCGTCACCCCCACTCTACTCTTTCTATGTGTCCTGAAGAGATAAGACAAATAATGGCAAGAACCTCACCAAGGAAAACAGGGAGGGACTTCCCTGGTAGTGCAGTGGTTAAGAATCCGCCTGGCGATGCAGGGGACAAGGGTTCGATTCCTGGTCCGGGAAGATCCCACATGCCACGGAGCAACTAAGCCCGTGCACCGCAACTGCTGAAGCCTGTGCTCTAGAGCCCGCGAGCCACAACTACTGAGCCCGTGTGCCACAACTACTGAAGCCCACATGCCTAGAGCCCGTGCTCCACAACAAGAGAAGCCACCACAATGAGAAGCCTGCGCACCGCAATGAAGAGTAGCCCCTACTCGCCGCAACTAGGGCAAGCCTACATGCAGCAACAAAGACCCAACGCAGCCAAAATAAATAAATTTGAAAAAAAAATAAAAACAGGGAGGTCACGTCACCTATTGTGTGACCTAAGATATGAAACAAGTCTGAGAGCTTTGGTTGGTCAATGAATAACCACCATCTCCACATCAGAGATTGAAGTCCAGCATTTATTATACACACATAACGGTCCCCAAGGCCTGACGTGTCTGAAATAAGCAAAGATGTTTCTTCTTATGTGTAGGTGGCATTTGTTAACAATCTGTTAAAATCTCAATAGCAATAAGATTTTAGTCAAGGAATGATCCTAGTACAAGACACTTAACTTCAGCAGAAGGAAACGGATCTCTGGCCACAGATTTCCCCCTAGCCAGATCCAGCTTTCTTACCTCTCCGAAAGAAATCATGGGAGAGAATATAAACAACTCCGAACAGCATATTTCCATGCTAGCAAAATGACTGAGGTTATACCAACAACTCAATGATTCATTCAGAATTTGAGTGGGAAAAGAAGTTTGTCAACCAGAAAGTGTTTGGTGTGAAGTATGGAATCCTGGCAGTGTTAGCTCCAGGCTGGAGTTATTTCAGTCTTGTTCTCTTCATGGTCCCAAAGATGAATGTTTTTAACAACACAATTTTAATAATACATGGATTAGTAGGAGACTGGGGAGGATAGTATAGTAATATGTTACTTCTTACCAAGCAGTTTTCTTATTTTCTTTGCTTCTGGAGAAAGTATTGCTTTTCTTAATAACTGAATCCTAGACGAATCATCAATCTCGTTACTACCTTTTAACAGCTCGTCCACCATTTCCTCCACATACCTACAGCCATTCTGCAGTTCAACCTCATCAACTTCCTGAGGAAATGTACTTGGACATGACATTGAATCAGCACCTCTGAAATTATATAATACAGAATGACATGGCATATCACTTCAGATAGGCAGCAGCTATAAACTGAGCCCCAGGAAACCAGAATTATTCCATATCTTCCCACTCTCTCACTCATCAGATTCAGAGTCTCAAGTACTCAAGTCCAAAAAGGCCTGCTCTGGGGGTAATTATATCAAGATAGATATTTATATACTCATATATCACATAATATGCATACTTTTATGTTACCTTTCACCTAGCCTATATTGTAAAACTATTTCATTTATTTAGCTTCATGGAAAAATGAAGTGTCCAATGGCAGTGCATTTTACTGCAAAGCAAAGCCTACTGCTTAAATGCCGACAACTTTTTAAAACATTTATACTGATTTTTATGGAATTCTTTTGGAAAGAAATTACATATATCCTTATTAAACAGTAGTTCGTGGGTATCATTTAAATTTTTCTTGTTGATTTAAAGTCTTCATTGAGAATGGATCTCATTAAGAATGTATGTAGGGCTTCCCTGGTGGCGCAGTGGTTGAGAGTCCGCCTGCCGATGCAGGGGACACGGGTTCGTGCCCCGCTCCGGGAAGATCCCACATGCCGCGGAGCGGCTGGGCCCATGAGCCATGGCCGCTGAGCCTGCGTGTCCGGAGCCTGTGCTCTGCAATGGGAGAGGCCGCAACAGTGAGAGGCCCGCGTAAAGCAAAAAAAAAAAAAAAAAAAGAATGTATGTAAATTGACTACCAAAGGTAAAATAGATACCTAGTGGGAAGTAGCCACATAGCACAGGGAGATCAATTCGGTGCTTTGTGTCCACCTAGAGGGGTGGGATAGGGAGGGTGGGAGGGAGACGCAAGAGGGCGGAGATATGGGGATATATGTATATGTATAGCTGATTCACTTTGTTATACAGCAGAAACTAACACACCATTGTAAAGCAACTATACTCCAATAAAGATGTTAAAATAAAAAAAGAAATGTAAAAAAAAAAAAAGAATGCATGTAGATTGAATCTGTCTCCTTTCTTATCTGCTGTTCTTGCCTTCCTTCTAGTTTTTTATTCTAAATTTCTACTTATAGAGAAAACAGATAAAGCTTCTTAACCTCATGTACAGTATACACAGACACATCAAATTAAAAGTCAATAAACTCAGTCTTGTGGAATCAATAATTGTTAAGGGCACAGATTCAGTACAGAGGTTTTGTGACAATTATTTAGAGAACTTAGAAGGCTTTTCCACATAATTCCAATTCAGGGCTCTGGAACCCAATTCAGGGTTCCAAAGGGTTTAGATTACTGGCAAGGTGTTAATGTGATTTTATACTAAATATAAAAGGCTCTGTTCTTCAAACTTTTTGGCACATCTACAAAAAATAGTAAATGATACTTCTTTCTGAATCTGAAAAGTCTTCCTTCCCTACACACCAATCAAGGATGCCCTAAATTAAAGTAGCACATTAAGCACTGAAGATTAAATTGTAATTTTTTTGGCTTCATAGTGGATAAAAAAATATGTCACACTATGGCAGCTTGAAAAGATATGGTCTCCTATTTAACAAGATTTAAATTTAGGAATTATTAGCAAAACCTAATTTATTCTATTTGTAGGTTCAAAGGCAAAAGATAATTTCTGAATTATTATCGTTTCCAAGGGTAATTCCCATATAACCTGATTTTTGAATAATCTGATTTTAAATATATTTGAATATCTGAAAGTTTAGGTATATATAATGAATGTCAACTTCAGAAATTATTTGCAGGTATTCTGGTATGAATCCACACCAGAATCAGAAGTATCACTTGCTTATTTACGCTTAAGCATGTTTCTAAATTGTTTCCCTATTTGCTATACAAAAATACAATAGGAATATTAATAAGCAAACATCTAAATGCTCATTTGAAACAAATATTAAAAAAGCTTAAACAATCATCTCCATTTTAATTTTATCTAGCTCTTTATGAAGCAATGGTGGCTCTGAAAATCTCACAACTCAGTTCACAGACCCAGTCCCAAATATTTGAACATTCTACCTCCGAGAATTCTGCACATTATCCCATCACTCTGTTTCATAAGTTTACAGATGATTAGATTCTATCTGAAAAGATGCACTCAGAGAGACTAAACCTTGTCTTGCTGTACAAATAGACTGACCATACAGTCCACTGTGTCCAGGACAACGCCTGTTTATGTCAGTTATACTGCGTAATCTTGATAACGCTCCCATTTCATGCAAAATGTCTCGGTTTAAACTATAAACTATATGGTCACCCGACCTATTAGGTTAATTCAGAGACAACATAATAAATGGAATGCTTTAAAAAAAAAAAAAAAAGGGAATGGTTTTGCTTCTCCAACCTAAACTTGAGCAACTTGGGTTATTAGGAAGAGAGGGTAGAGGTACCAAGAAAGAGAAAAGAAGGACAGAAAGTGATGTAAGAATATTTAAATTTCTGCTCATAAAAAGAGAGTGAACTTTGAGGTGGAAAGGCTGCATTATCACTCAACATGTCTCATGCCTGCTTCTAATCTGGCAGTTCAGTAATATGTGACATATTTTCCAAGAATCAAAATAACATATAGAGTAAGAAGGTATTTAGAACTGGGTCATATTGGGACACACGGCTGTGAGACTCTCTAGGACAAATTCTTTTTTTTTTCTTTCTTTTGGCTGCATCGTACGGCTTGTGGGATCTTTGTTCCCCAGCCAGGGATTGAACCCCGGCCCAGGCAACGAGCGCACCGAGTCCTAACAACTAGACCACCAGGGAATTCCCTGGGATTAATTCTTAAAGTGATATTCTACACTCATCCTTTTGGATAGTACCATTTCTCTTATAATATGCCTTCTTCTAATCCAAGAATATATGAAAAGTAAAAGACAGATTATTACCTATTTGTGCTAAGGTTACTTATAGCTTTAATAACCCCTGTCCTATCTTTTGCTGGCTATTTTTTTAAGAGCAAATGATTGTGATGTTGCTGCTGCTGATGCTAATGATGATGATGGTGGCACTGGTGGTATGAAGATGAACAGACAATGATTTCCAGTCATACAGCATGGCACATAGTCAAACTCACAGTTAGGCAAAGTACTAGGAATAACGTCCAGAGATTTAGGATTTAACTATGCCATTTATTAGTTGTGTGAACTTGAACAAATCAAAGTCAGATCACAGCACGTCAAGGTTCTTTAACATTCTGTAAAACAGGGAGATGGACCTCCAGAAGTAGATCTAGCTCAGTCTAGAAATTTCTTGAGTTTATTTTAAGGGTACAAACAAACAAACAAAATATATATATATATATATTCTCTAAGGAAGCTTAGCAATCAGACACTCTTCAGTTCTAGGACATCACCCCCCAAATTTCCTCCTAGAGTTTGCCAAGGGACTCCTCTCATGGAAACAATTACACTAAAGATGCAATCATTTTCTGCTCGGAGCTGCTTTTTTTTTTTTTCTTTTTTTCATTCAACCATTCATTCCTTTCCCTTTCATTGAGATTCCAGAATAAGTCCAACTTCTTGGTTTCCAATTGTCTGTCCTATATTGTTTTACTAAGGTATCAGCTAGTTATTAACTAGCTGATATTTTCTCTCCAGTCTCCTTCCTGACCTTTGATCTGTCTCCATCTCTAATTTACAGTTTAGTTCCCTGAAGCAGAAACTATACCTAAAACTCAATATTTAGTAACAAACATTATGCCTGCTCTGAAAATATAGCTTCTTCTCATTGTTTCTTTGTGTGTGTGTGTGTGTGTGAGATTGATTATTTTATTTCCAGGTACTCTTCAACATCTTAACCCTTCGTAGTGTTATGTAAGAACTTGTGTTAACTGAACTAATTAACTCATTTTTTAAAAATTGTGGTTAAAAAAAACCCTGTAATATAAAATTTACCATCTTAACCATTTTAAAGTGTACAGTTCAGTAGTGTTAAGTATATTCACATTGTTGTACAACAGATCTCCAGAACTTTTTCGTCTTGCAAAACTGAAACTCTATAACCCATTAAATAACTCCTACTTCCCCATCCTACAAGGGGCCCTGGTAACCACCATTCTATGTTCTGTTTCTATGAATCTGACTACTTTAAATAGGTCAGATAAGTGACATTTTTAATTTAAAAAAATGTATATATGCTGTCACTAAAGTCATGACTTTAACATAATTTTAAACCTTATGTATACAATACTTTAATTCTTCGAAAGAACTTTTATAGATTAATCCCCGCCTTATCCTCAACGGATGTATTTCAAGGCTCCCAGTGGATGCCTACAGTGGATAGAATGAAACCCTGTATATATTATGTTTTTTCCTATACATACATACCTATGATAAAGCTTAATTTATAAATTAGGCACACTAAGAGATTAACAACAACAATAATAATAAAACAATTATAACAATGTAATATAATAACAATTATGTGAAAGTGGTGTCTCTCTCTCTTTCTCTCTCTCTCTCAAAATATCTTATTGTACAAATGTAATGCCTTTTCCATCTTAACTAAGCACTTATCACACACTGTGGCCACAACTTTTGCAGTTTGAGATGTGACAGCAAAACTAGCACGAATTTCTTTTTCCTTCTTCACAATTTCACAGATGGAAGTCTTCTTCTTACTGTAGATCTTAGCGACATCAGCATATGATTTTTTTTTCCTTTTCTTATTGAGTTGATGACTTCTACCTTTTCACTTAAAGGAAGCACTTTACTGCTTCTCTTTGGCATATAGGAATTGCTGGCATCACCACTCTTGCGATTTGGGACGTTTATTAAGTAAAATAAGGGCTACTTGAACATAAGCACTGGGATTCCATGACCATCAATTTGATAACTGAGGGGGCTACTATGTGACTAACGCTAATGGGCTGTGTACTCTGGACACAGGATGACTCACGTCCCCGGGGCGATGTGAGATTTCATCATGGTGCTCAGAATGGCGTGCAATTTAAAACGTATTGTTTATTTCTAGAATTTTCCATTTAATATTTTTGGACTTCAGTTGACTGCAGGTTGCTGAAACCCTGGAAAGCAAAACCACAGATAAGAGGGGACTACTGTTTACTTTAGCTCCTCGTTATTCTCTACTCCTCTCCTTTCACCCTCCTTCTCACACTTCCCAGGCTTCCAACCTTTTCCATCACGGCCTCTAACGCTCCATCCCACTGTAAACAAGCACTCTGTACTTTTTAACAGAAACTTCACTTTCCCTGGAGGATCCCTCTCTCTACAGTCCTCTTTTCTTTTTTTTTTTAATTTATTTAATTTATTTATTTTTGGCTGTGTTGGGTCTTTGTTGCTGCACGCGGGCTTTCTCTAGTTATGGCGAGCGGGAGCTACTCTTCGTTGCTGTGCGCGGGTTTCTCATTGCGGTGGCTTCTCTTGTTGCGGAGCACGGGCTCTAGGTGCACGGGCTCAGTAGTTGTGGCTCCCGGGCTCTAGAGCACAGGCTCAGTAGTTGTGACGCGTGGGCTTAGTTGCTGCGTGGCATGTGGGATCTTCCTGGGCCAAGGATCGAACCCGTGTCCCCTGCCTTGGCAGGCGGATTCTTAACCATCTACAGTCCTCTTTGTTCTCTCACAACTCACATAGTCCAAGCCCATCGTGATGAGGTGTAGGAAGGAGTATATTAGTTAATAGTCTTTTGATTGGTAGTAATAGAGGCCCAAACTCAAATCTAGCTTAAGGTTTAAAAAAGGGACATATGAACTTACATAACTAAAGAGAGGTAATCTCAAAGCCACAAACGATATCAGAAATATCCCTCCAACCTTCAACCATTATTTCCACTTGTGCTTGAATTAATTTTCTCATGATTCTATTGCAATCTTCTTCTAGACAGTGGGTAGGACAGCTACTGATAACCACAAGATTACATCATCTCTCTCCTCTTTTCAAGAATTATGTCTACAATGCAAGACTCTAGTTGAAATAGCGTGTGTCACAAAACTATTCTTTGGTCCAGTCACTATCTATGGAGAATACTATACTACTGGTCCAGCCTGGGACATGATAAACATGCCACTGATTTGAGAGACGGGACACCAAAATTGATAGCTCCTCCAAAAACATATAAAGTTCATATTTCCAAAGAAAAACAAAATAAGCTTATCTACTAGAGAAGAAATGGCGCTCCCCTAGCACATCACGTTAGTTTGAAATAGTTTATTCTCCATCATCCTCTAATAAAGCAAACAAACCTCTTGTCCTTTGAGACATGTTATCCAGCCCTTATTCTCTGCCATCTACTGCCATTAGTCAATACCTAGGTGGTTTTGGCACTAGTCTTTCAAAATATCAGTCATCATTTTGTATGACTTCAATGTCCACTTAGATGATTTATCCAACAGCCTAAAGTCCTAGATTCACAGTTCCTTAATCTCCTAAAATCTTGGGATCTTAATCTTGCATTTTCCGAATCTTATCAACCATGGAACTCTTCTATTTCAAAACCTGAGGATTCTAGGGCTTCCCTGGTGATGCAGCGGTTAAGGATCCTGCCAATGCAAGGGACACGAGTTCGAGCCCTGGTCCAGGAAGATCCCACATGCCGCGGAGCAACTAAGCCTATGCGCCACAACTACTGAGCCTGTGCTCTAGAGCCTGCATGCCTCAACTACTGAAGCCCACGTGCCTAGAGCCCGTGCTCTGCAACAAGAGAAGCCACTGCAATGAGAAGCCCGCGCACCGCAACGAAGAGTAGCCCCCGCTCGCCATAACTAGAGAAAGCCCGCGTGCAGCAACAAAGACCCAACGCAGCCAAAAATAAATCAATTAATTAATTTTTAAAATATTTAGGATTCTAATAATACAGTCTCTGGGTACAACCTCCAGCTTCCTACCAGCATGTACATGAGGACATCAACAGAAACAGCAAACTCAATGTGTCTAGCTGATAATTGCTTAGAGCCTAAGACTGTGCCCCAGGCACTGCTATAGCTCATGTACCTTGTCCTCACCTGCTTGCTCACCTCCCTGAAAAGGAGCAGCAGCAGGTCCATAGCGACTCCAGCTCGCACCAGCTCTCTTCCTTTTTATTTTCTGAGTCCTAGACCAGGCATGTGTGCAACAAGATGTGAAAGGCATCACTTTCTTCTTTAGGTTACCCATGTTGCCAGACTTAGATGCTAGGAGAGTCAAACAGGGTTCCCTTTGCTGGCATGTGTTCCTATTTACATCTTCAGGTTCCATTTTGTCCCCATGGGTCCCATTTTCCATTCTCCTTCCCCTACTTCAGGTCCAAATTTCTCTCCCACCAACTTGTCCTGCTGACCTACAGTGACTTGAGGCCCACCACCATATGTAGAGGGGCCTTCGAGAAATTACTTCGCCAGTTCCCCTTCATGATGATTAGTGACTTTTTTCTGATCTTCCAACCATCACTTTTTGGACCTTTGTGCCTCCAGAGTCTCCCACAACTTTGTACAATCTAACTGCTACAATAAATCCATTCTATATCATTCATAGTGGTTTTTCTTCCCTCATCAAACTGTAACCAAGACACCAAAATGGAGGCTATTTTACAAAAATCTGAGAAGTTTCTGTAGAAAAAAAGAGTCTTAAAATGCAAAAGAGGGCTTCCCTGGTGGCGCAGTGGTTGGGAGTCCGCCTGCCGATGCAGGGGACGCGGGTTCGTGCCCCGGTCCGGGAAGATTCCACATGCCGCGGAGTAGCTGGGCCCGTAAGCCATGGCCGCTGAGCCTGCGCATCCGGAGCCTGTGCTCCGCAACGGGAGAGGCCACAACAGTGAGAGGCCCGCGTAACACACACACACACACACACACACACACACACACACACATATCTCAGACAGGTTGGTTTCATTGTTTTGTTTTGTTTTGTTTTAAGACATTTTTTTCTGTAGCCCACCAGGAAGCAGATATTTTGTCTTGTAATCCTTAGAGTGAGAATGAATCTACACATTCCTTTCTCATTCTGTTACTCATTCTTTGGCTCATTATAGAACCACCACAGTGTAGGAGCAAAAGAACTAAACTGAGAGGCCAGACATCTGAACTGGAGACTTTTATGAGCAACCAGTCAGTTGGGTAACCCTGGCCAAGTCACTTCCTCACTCCAGAGCACAGGGTTTTCTCAAGCTCTCAAGCAACAGGAGATTGACAAGAGTCTGATATCCAGAATGGCCAAAGGCAAGTCTGTGGCTTGGAGCAGAGAAAAGCAGTCTGTCACACCAAAGTTTGACCGGGGGAATTACCCAGTCACAGGCTCTTGTACCACACAAAACTCAGCAATGGCAATGGTTTAACCCCATGGAGTCTATTCTTTTACAGAATTTTGCTGTGGCCACATTTACTTGGACTCATTAAGTTCTCTCTACACTCAGACGACAATGAGTCAGTGAAAACAACTTCTCAAGGTACTCTAATACACTGAGCAGGCTAAGATGGAGAGATTCCAATTACCCATTACTGTCAGAGACTTCTCCCTGCTCACATATTTCAGGAGTTCCAAGTCCATATTTCCTCAGTGACCTGATTTTGCAAGTGAGCTATAGTGTGGGCTTACCGTATTTTAGTTTCTTGTGCTCATCACACTTTTATTTTTCAAAGTATTATTCTAATACTTTATTCTAATAATATGTTATAAATAAAAGATCAAGTTTGTATGAAATAAATTTAACATATTTCCCAACAAGCCAAAATGTACCCAAAACCTGTTTAATCAAAATTTCCTTGAGGGGGGCTTCCCTGGTGGCGCAGTAGTTGAGAGTCCGCCTGCTGATGCAGGGGACACGGGTTCGTGCCCCGGTCCAGGAGGATCCCACATGCCACGGAGCGGCTGGGCCCGTGAGCCATGGCCGCTGAGCCTGCGCGTCCGGAGGCTGTGCTCCGCAACGGGAGAGGCCATGACAGTGAGAGGCCCGCGTACCGCAAAAAAAAAAAAAAAGAAAAAATTTCCTTGAGGAATAAGGAAGTTTAAAAAAATTGTATTGTTACAAATACCAAAAGCTATCAAAATCTGCCCAGGAACAACTATTTACATTTTAGGTGTATATTCATTCCAAAATGGAAAGGCACAGTGTTGGTTTGCAAACTGGTCCCCGTACACAGAGGGCAAGAAGAGACCAAGGAAGGAGACAGATCATTCCAGATTAGTTAACGGTGGGTTTAGTAAGCAAGAGAATTTATGTACAAGGCTCGTCTTGGGCAGCCACAAGATGAGTAGATCTCCACAGCCACCTGCCAGAATCTTAAACGTTTGCATAGAGCTCTTAACAAAGTTCAGTCATGTATCCCGTCCAGATGGTCTCAACAGCACATTACTGTCTCAAGGCTGTGTCCTTGAAAATAGCTCCCGCTGTGGGAACCGTAGCCAGAACGTACATTCCAAGGACAAGGGTGAGAGTGAAGAGCCTCCAGTTGCCAGGGTCCAGATCACAGGTCAACTCGTGGTCACGTCCTCTCAGTGACCTCCTCCAACAAACAGTGAAGCAATAATCAAAACAATCACAAAGTCCTCTCTTTTTCTTGAGTACGTTTCAACAGAGTAGATGAGAACTACAGAATCTATGCAGAGGGAAGTAAAAGTATTGAGTTCCCTGCTCATCTCTTATTCTGTGGACTGCGGTGGGTTCAGAAGTACCTTCAAATAGGGTCCTTTGTTTTCTAGTGGCCTGTTCACTATGAATGCTTCTTGGAAATGTATCCTTAGCTTCTTATTCGACTTCTGATTTCAATCTATGTCCTTTCTCTTCTGTTCTCTCAGCTTCCATTTCTCTGTGTACACAAATACTTATATCTATTTCCTCCCCCTTTGGTGTTCTTTTGTATTATCTGCAGATCTCTTTTAACTAAACTACGTATACCTAAAAGGAAAACTCCATTAAAAATTCATTCACGAAATATCAAATACTACAAAAGTTAGCACAAACCCTGTCCTCACAAAGCTTATAGTCCAAAAGAAATAAACAAAAATAGGGAATTCCTTGGTGGTCCAGTAGTTAAGACTCTGTGCTTTAACTGCTGAGGGTGTGGGTTCAATCCCTAGTCAGGGAACTAAGATCCCACAAGCTGCGCAGTGACGCCAGAAATAAAAAACAAAGGTGTTGGCAAATGCTCTGAATAATGAGTTATCAGGTGTTCTAGAAATACTTGGTCGGGGCACTAGAAACTGGTGTAGGTAGAGCAGGGAATTACATTTGAAATCTTCTAGGTCTAAATACATCATCTTCAAAGATATACCCCGCCCTGCAGATAGAAATGTCACCATCCCACCTGCCCCGTAAGTTCTAAAATATAGGGATAACATCTGACCTGTCCTTCACTTTTCATATATATTCATCTGCCACTTGCTATTATGGAAATACTATGAATATGGTTCAGAGGAAGTATGGTTTCCTCTGCAGGGACAAAACTCTAAAATATTGAAGTTCAGTCTCCATAAAGTGCTTACATGAGAACATATATAAGATTATAAATATATCCCCTAGTATGCTATAGTTAGCTGGATAGGGAATAAAATGCAAAGCGATTCCTTTAAAATAAGCCTTGCAAGCAGGCAGTCCTGTTTTTGAATAAACCAAATGCTCTAGTTGTATTTTCTAAACAGCAACTAACTTATTTATAAGACTGTTTAGCATTTCAGGCAGTTTACCACTATAATATCAAGTCTTTCTTGGTATCAATTTTGGTTCCATTATAAAGTGTCTATTTTTAGTGAAGCCATGATGGAGCATTATTTGATGATCCCTTTCCCCAGAAACCTGAATCATTTTATCTGATTGCCTATGCCCTTTTTCATCCACTTGACATCATTTTAACATCCAGCGACAGCATTTTCTGAAACAAACAAGAAGTGATTAAATGGGGGAAAAAAAGTGATTCCCCTTTTTCTGACATGATTACAGTTTTATTTCTCTATATCAAGTGCTCTAGACATTAACCTCAGGTATCACAGCAAGGTCAGAAGCTTTTGCTAAAGACTTCATTTGATAATGATGGGTCTTCATTTAATTATCACTTAAGGTTAATTCATGGTTTGGGTGTATATGTACTAATCTTTGCCTTCTCTAAACTGAAATTACCTTTGCCTCTCTATGGGGAAAAACATGGACTTTGAGCTAGATATATCTAGGTTCTAGGCCTGGCTCTGATATTTATAGGCTATAACTTTGGGCAAGTTACTTAGCCTCTCTGAGTTTTCTTCTTCTATAATACAGAGGTCATAAGACTTTATAGCAGAGTTTCTCTACTTCTGCATTATCAGCATTTTGTACCAGTTAGTCCTTTGTTGGAAGAAGCTATCCTGTGCATTGTAGGATGTTTATCAGCATCCCGGCCTCTACTCCCTAGATGTCAATACATCCCTCAGCTGGAACAATCAAAATTCTTTCCAGACTTGCCCACTGGAGAGCAAACTTGTCCCTATTTTACTGGATTATTGAGTGGGTTAAATAAAATCACTTGTGGGTAATTTCTCACATTATGACACAATATATACACAATAAATGTAATTGATTATCGATAGACCTGGATTCTCAATAAGAATAATAACAACAACCACATTGTACTGTATAAAAACAAAGAAGGAGAAATCAGAGGATGAAAGATTTTTGTTGTTGTCAGGGAAAAAGTTGGCCATTGTTCAGAAAGGAAATAATTTAATGTTAGTTTGGTTAGATTTATAAGCTTTCGGTTATGCCTGTTTGGGGGGAAGAGGGATACTGAATAAGTTAAAGGCATTCATGAATTCAACAGATAACAATTTCAACACTAACTGACATTTTTTCTTTAATCCCCTGAAAATACAGCCATTGGAATTTCAAACTAAATTCAAGCCTTAATTTCCAAGTGTCTGATAATGTAGAAAAAGTTCAGCATTGGGAGACAGACAGATCTAGGTTCAAATCTCAGCTCTAACTTTCAGATACTCTAAGACCTTGGGAAAATTTCTAACAATTTGGAGTTATTTCTTCATCTACAATTTAAGAAATAATAATATTACCAATTGATAGTGCTTTATGAATATTCTGTGTTTTATGTGGCAATCTAAAATAGAGCTCAAAGATTAAGCACCTGAGTGAGAGACTATTAAGCCTGGAGAAACAAACACTACAGACAAAAAGCAGTTGCTTGAACAATGGCATTGTTAGAAAGTTATCATTTATTGTGTATCTGCTATAAACCAGGCATTGGTCTAAGAGCCTGGCAAACATTAACCCTTTTAATCTTAAAAAAAAAGAAAAAACTCTGAAATAGGTACAAAACTAGTCTAACCCCCATTTTAGAGCGGCACCAAGTTACTAAGGAACTTGCCCAAGGTCACATGACCAGGTGATGATGAAGCTAGAATTATAGCCTTCCAACTCCAGAGCCTAAACTTCTAACCACTAAAGTGCCCTGGCTTTTATCCTCATCTAGTTAGAGATATATAGCCAGAGTCTGCACTGGGTCCTCTAAGTTGACAAAAATGACTTTTCGAATGGACTGTTGGGTTAAAGAGATAAGACACAGGCACAAAATTCAGATTCCAAATTCTGGATTCAAAGTCTTATGAACATTTGAATCCCAGTGAAGGAAAAGAGTCTGAATATTTAACAGACTAGAAAGAAAAATGATTAAGAACTTACAACAACCAAATAGCTAGGGCTCAACTGCTTACAGAGCAAGTTTATTTTTTTTAATGGGTCATTCACAAACCTTTAACAGAGTATGGAGGGTAAAGTTGGAGCAGAAGCAGGTAACTCTGAAATGTTCTCACTTTCCTGTGAGTCTGTAGGCTTTGGAGGGAAGATTGTAAATGAAGTGAATATAAGTGAAAAATAAGGTACATGGTTTTTATTTCTTGGCAACTTTTTCACTTGTTGAGACACATATAGAGATGCCCCATTCAGAAGATAGCTTCTGATTTTGCATTGACTGTAGTATATAAAACTGGTTGCTCGTGTAGGTTTTTAATTACTATCTTTGTTAAAAAATTAACCCCTTTATTAAACAAATAAATATTTTGTTCAGATTTTGCCTAGAAAACTAAAAATATAAATATTTGTTTTATCTTTTTAACACAGAGTAGCTGGGCTAAAAAATAAATTGGAGTCAGACTATGAAAGGCCTTGTAAACCACATTCTAAAGACTTGTGAAATTAAGATAATGAATAGTGAGAGTAGAGAAAAGAGTGTGTATCTGAGGGACATTTCCCAAGAACTGACACCTCTTTGAAACTAAGACAGAGTGAGTGAAGAAAAAGAAGTAGCAGAGAGAGACCCCAAGGGAGATGGGTGGTGAAGCCATTATCCAAGACTCAGAACAAGAACGGCAGAGCAGATTTCCTCTGAGTGGGTAATAATGAGAGACAATAAAGAGTGACATAAGGACTTCACTTTTTTGAAATGTTGAGTTGGTAGTGCCTGCGGAACACCCAGGTGAAAAGAGCTGATTGAATCCTGTACATATAAATCTGCGTTTGAAATGATAGCAGTCATAAGAGCTTTACTTTGTTGCTAGATTCTGTGTTAAGCATTTTGTACCCTATAGCAGAAGTTGCTAGATATTTTGAAATATCTGCCTTCTTTCTCTTCCTCCCCAACAATATTCCCCTATCATCTATACTAAGAGAACCACTGATTTGTGGCTACAAATCGGTACCTAGCTGCTTGGGAAAAAGACTAAGCTTCCCAATCTCCCTTGTTGGTAGGAGTCATCATGCAACTAAATTGTGACCATAGGGCTGGGAATGCAAGTGTTTTCAAGAGCCTTTTCTTCATCCTTCCTGATGGCTAGAATGCAGACAATAGCTAGATAGCTAGAATAGACGTATACTTAGGAATGAAAATGATACATAGTAGGGCAACCTCATGAGCTAGGACCTGGGTACCAGGAACTGTATAGCACCACATAACTCCAGACATCTACTGGAAATTATTCATAGGACAAAAATAATTTGCCTCTTGTTTAGACCACTAATATTTGAATGTACTGCCTTTTAAAACAAAACCAAATCAAAACTGGGACACGTACATTATCTCACCTAATCCTCATAACAACGCTATCATCCCTATTTTAGAAGTGAGAAGTGAGACTGGGACAAGCGAGGAGAGAGGTTTACCCAAGGTTATCCAAAAGGAAAGCAGCAGAGCTAGGATTTAGTCTAAGCAATCTTATGGCAGAGCCACACTCATTACCACCAAGCTTCAGAAAACCATCTAGCTCTCTGACTATTCCAGAGGCATCCCACACAGACAAAAATCAGATCTTCTTTTTTTAACTTTTTATTAAATTATACTATATGTAGAGAAAAGAGCACATCCTTATTTTTAAATATGGAATATATTCAAAGTGTTTATTTTGTTTCTAGCCTATATTTTTCCTCATATTTTATGTGTTCATTTTCCCTTATCCCCAGATAAAGAACATGTAACCATCCTTTCCATGTTTATTTTATGACTCAGAAGCACTTATTAAAGGACTCTGGAGACTTCTCTTTTGCAGACTAAATAACCCTGGGTCCTAATGCCTTTCTTTATAGTTAAGTTCCCAACTACATGAATTTCTCCCACTGTGAATCTTTGAACATTCTTTAATCCCTCTCAGTTTTTTACCTCAGTACTGTTTACGGTGGCAAATTTAGCAGCATATATGGCTCGAGAATGAGTTTTTCACAGCACTTCCTTTGTACCAGGCCAGGATTCACGCATTAGCCCACCCATCATATTGAGTAGATTTAAATACTTGGTGAGTTAAGAGGTTCTTTCTGTTTTTCAAAGACAAAGAGAGCTTTGTGTTGTTGCTGAAAAGCCACATGAATAACTTGAAAACAAAGGGGTTGTCAATTACAATCTGTTCTTTATGTTTGCAGAATTTGTATTTGGTTAACCATAATCCACTAAAATTCTTCTGTGGACAAGAAGGGCATGGGAAAAAGTGGTGCAACAGTTTCTTTCTGGGACAGACTCAATGGACCAGCAGACAGGAGGGGTAGACCACCCTACGGAGGTAAATTCAGAGCAGGAGTGGGATAATTGCCACCAGTTAGGTGCGAGGAGGAGTGAGCTCAGGGAATACAGCTTGCTCTCTCACATACCCAGAAAAATCTGGGTGCCCAAAATGCTTGGATTCGGAAAAGAGATCTATGCCACTGTGAAATTTTAAAATGCGTAAGTTAATTTGTTTCCAGATATTTGGGTAAAAATTTTCATTAAAGGGAAATGCCTCTTGGTAAGAAGTAGTATTCTTACAGGTAAAATTATTCTTGGTAGAATTTTGGAAGGTCCCCAAAAGATGCTTCAGAAATCAGGAAAATTAGACAGAAGGTGAAATTCATCAACATTGTAAGTTGTACCCAAAAGTCTTGTGCTTTGCACAAAGAATGAATTTCTCTAATAAATAAGAACTGCTGCCAATAAATTTAAAAAGACCTATTAACCCAATGGAAAAGGATATGAACAGATAGTTCATAGAAAAGGAAAGACAAATAGTTCTTCTATATATAATATAATGCCCTACTGCACTCATAATACCATGATCGAAAATTAAAACTACAATGAGATACTATTCTCACATATCAGAATGGCAAACATCAAAAAGTGTAATAAAACATCACTGGCAAAATTGTGTAGAAATAGTCCCTTTCATAATTGCTGGTGGGAGTGCAATTGATGTACTTTCTTGGGAGAACAATTTGGCAATAGCTATCAAAATTACAAATGCACTGGGCTTCCCTGATGGTTCAGTGGTTAAGAATACGCCTGCCAATGCAGGGGACACGGGTTCAAGCAGGGGAGATCCCACATGCCCGCGGAGCAACTAAGCCTGTGCGTCACAACTACTGAGCCTGTGCTCTAGAGCCTGCGAGCCACAACTACTGAGCCCGCGTGCCACACCTACTGAAGCCCGTGTCCCTAGAGCCCGTGCTCCGGAGCAAGAGAAGCCACCGCAATAAGTCCGTGCAAGGCAACGAAGAGTAGCCCCCGCTCACTGCAGCTAGAGAAAGCCTGCGCACAGCAAGGAAGACCCAACACAGCCAAAAGTAAAATAAATAAAATAAATTAAAATAAAAGGAAAATTGTACAATTTAAATAATAAAAAAAATAGTTGTGTGTAACTCAAACAATACATGTAATGTACTAGGAAAACTTGTGATCTCAGAAAATTCTACTGTGAGGATTTGCTTACAAAGGAGATAACTTTTATAGAATAAACGATTATCCGAATCATGAGAGTGTAAGTGTATAAATGCTGATTTCCATATATCTAATTTGCTTAAAGAGAGATAAATGTCCCATATACATTCTAGAATGGGCATTCCAAGTAAGATTCATTTTTTCCGCCAACTCCTGTAGTGGTGATGTCTTCCTAGATCACTCTGTTGAATAGGATTCTAAGACAAGTCTGGACTTAGTAGGAAAGAATGCTGCAATAATTATGTCTGCCTCATATGTGAGAGTTAGGAAGGGTGGGAGGAATCAGACACAGTCACTCTCGCTCTGTATTTTTCCATGTTTCCCCTTCCTTCTTCCTTTCTGCTCCCCTCCCCCGCCATAATTTCCCACAAAAAGATTTCTAGGTATGAGAGTTACATGATAGAAGGATTTGTAAAGCCTTGGACTGAGAAAGAAAGAGGTGGGCCCCTCCCTAGAATTCCTTAGGAAAGGATGAAGAAATGGAAGAAGAGTTTGTCCAGAGCCTAATTAGATGTTTTTATCTCTGATCATTAAATTAAAATGTGGAAGGGTAGGAGAGAGACACATGACCTAGTTCATATCAACATGACTAGATTTTATTTACATATAATCTAATCAAGGAAGTTTGAGAATTGTCAAAATAGCAGTTCACTTAAATCAATATCAGAATCCACAGACGCTGAATGAGCTCTCTAAGTTTCTATGCTAGGAGCTCCAAGAATGTCGACAGTTTTTGTGACTCAAATGAGTTTTCAAAATGACAAAACATAAACATGAGATATCTTGAAAACTTCAGGGTAACAATTAAAGCGGTATATGATAAAACTTTATGGTAACGTATCAACAACTGAAAAACCTCAGGCAGGTGCAGTCACGCTCAGCTTTAAGGAGGGTATCAACATGAACAGGCCTTGGAGAATGGATGGGATTTGCTGAAGTCGGAAGAGGGCCTCAGGGAGGTTATTGAAGGTGAGTGGAAGAAACAAGGTTGGAAAACTAGGTCACTATCCGCCCTTGATGATCAAGCGAAGGTACATAAGTTTTCTCCTATAAGTCACAGAAATCATTTGAAGGTTTTTGACCAGGGTAATGAGACCTTCAAAGTAGTGGTTTAGGGAGGTTACGCTGATAGCCGTATCCAAGGTAGATTGCAGGAGGGTAAAGAAACTTGTGCTGGGTATGTCAGTTAGTGGGTTATTGGAATAGTCCTGGCGGAGGTGGTAGAGTTCTGGATGAGGGTGATAGCGTGGAATTGGAAAGGAGACAATAAATTATGAAAATGTTTACAAGAGACATTGAAGAGTAAACATAAGCAAGGCCTCATAACTGATGAATATGAGGGTTGAGAGATATTAAGGAGTCAAGGTTAGTATACTGGGAGAACAGGAAGACCCTTCTCCCAATTAGAGTCAGGTCCCCCTCCTGGGTGAGCAAATACACTCAGTCCTTTTCTTCTGTCGTGATAGTTATTATTCCGTTGTATGGTCTCTATTTATCTACCTCCCTCACTAGAAAGTGAGCTGCTTGAGAGTAAAGATCACATTTTAGTTGCGCTATATCTGGCACAGAGATGTTTGTATGTGTACAAAATGGAAAGGGAGAGAGGGAAGGAAGGATCTGTTTCAGAGGGAGAGATAAGCAAAGGATTTCTATACATGGAGAGATGGAAGTAACAGTATGTCATCCAAAATAATGCACTTATATTTCATTTACTCATATTAGATTTTTTCAAAGATTATCTTTATTACCATCCACTCGGTACAACCCATGGTGTCGTACACCCCAAACATACATTCTCAACACAAGATTCTACCTAAAGCCGAACCCCCCCACCAGCCATGACTTCTTAGTCTCATCAGAGGGAAATATTTATTCCACAAAAGTTTTCAAAGTTGCCAGCAAGGTTTCTGGAGGCCCACTTAGTAGCAATAAACAAAGCCTTAAAATGTACATAACTTTGATCCTCCAATTGAACTTTAAGGAATGTATCCTAGGTGAATAACCATGGCTACGTGAAAAAGATAATGAAGAGTATGCTCGTCACATAGAAGCTCATGACAGCAAAAGGTTTTTGAAGCAAACTAAGCAGCCCAAAATTGGATTGGCTAAACAAATTATGGAATATCTATACGAAGGAATCCTTTGTCATCATTACCAATGATGTAGCAGACTATCACATAGAAAGATACTCCCTAATCATCAGTAAGTGAGAAAGCAAATTACAAATTACAAAAGGAACGCATGATATAACCTCCTTCTGGTGATAGTATAATGTGTTGAAAGGTTATATACCAAAATATTAACAGTAATTATCTAAGGGTTGTGGTGTCATGGGTGATAGGTACTTGTTTTACTTTTTACTTTTATATCCAATTTCTTCAATAGGCAACTATATCTTTTGTAATAAGCTATATTTTAAACTCCAAGAGGACATAGACTTTGCCATATTTATTTTTGTATGTCTGGGACATAGCACAAAATATTGCTCAGAATTGTTCCATAACTGTTTGCTGAATTAAGAAAAATATATTTAAAGATGTTTCTATTTAGCTATTTTAAATTAAATAAAATTTAGATATGAGATAAATATAAGAAATATCTATTCTTTAAGGCAAGAGTTATTTATGGCAGTCATAGCCAGAAGATAGCAATATGTCACCAACATGACTAATCACAGAAGAAACATGACCACACAGGTCAAGCCAAATAACTACAGCTAAAGGAGGAAGGAAACCACCAGGCATCACTAGTGACCAGAAACAGAGCCAGCAGTTTAGCTAAGGAAGGCGATGAATATACTGGGTCCTGGGAGCTGCACCCTTACCTGAAGGTCGAAGAAATCCAGGCTATAGGCTAATGAGACTATTCAAGCTTCCTTCACCTGTCCTCTGGAATTGAAGTGAAAACGGCTCCTCTCTTCAGAGCCCTGATCAGTGAGCTTGTTTCATAGCCAAAGTAGGCACTTAGAATCCTCCCGTGGGGAAGAGACCTCTTGTCAGAGAGGCAGTGTGGTCTGGAAGAAGGAGATTTCAAATTCTACATGAGAAACAGCGCTGCCACTAACAAAGTGTGTGAGTTTTGGCAATCAAGTCATATTTTCTGGTTTTACTTGTTAAACATGAATTATAAAAATAGCTCCATAGTCACAAGATTGAGGACGAAATGCGATAATGACTGAAGAAAAAAGTTAAGACGAGCCATGACTAGGTGTTAAACTATAAAATGTATAATACTACCTTTATTCCTGGTAATGAAGTCATTTCACAACACTCTGTGGTGCAAGAGGAAAGACCTTGCCTTCTGGTGTTAATGTAGTTTCACCAAAACAGCCAATAAATTCCACTCACCCCTACCTACCTCCTACCTGCTAATCTACCTCTTGACTGGTGGGACAAGAGCTGAAGGCAAACAACCAGCAGAGTTCTGTCCTGCTCTGTAAATCACGGGAGTCGGTAGTTGGGTTCTTGCTAGTGCGCACGGGACCTGTCAGTCCTGGCAGACGCAACAAACCAGATCCCTCCAGAGCCCCATACCCACGTGCTATATACATTTCTTTCTGTCCAGAATTTACCATCTCGCTCATGATAATTAAGAATGAACCTTGTAGCCAAAACCTTGATCTCAGTGAGGATAAGATCCACGTGGCGCTCAGCTTTGCATCCTTGGTTCACAGCAGGATACCTCGAATGCAGTAGGTTCAGTAAATGTAAGAAGTGGAACAGGGCCCAAGCATTCATGACACTTGATTTCCACTGCAGAACTGGAATTCTTTGACTGAGGTGTTTGTTCAGCTACCCTCTTACTGCACCCCACTGCCAAACGAGGCTTTGAAAAATTGGATAGATCTTTTCCCAAAGTCTCCAGGTGAGCAGACAACGTATTTTTTCACTGGTATTTTTTTTCTATATTGAAAATATTAAAATATAATCTGCACTTTGGTTTTGGAGATCCACCAGGTATAAATGGACTTGGTTAAATAAATGGACACAGGCAAATCTATTTAAATCACTGCACTTAACCAAGCCAAGGTTTTCAAATTATGGTAACCACGAATAGGGGTGTTAACAGCTAGAATAGCAGGGAGCCGTTTTGCTGAACTTCGATGTCTAGAAACGTGTACCAACAATCCACAGGGATACGTTTGCATTTCATACTCATTTCCTATCGTCTAACCCCATCTTCTTCCATTCTCACATCGGTACCAGATAGCAACCCATTCCACATAGCCACACTTGTCCAAATAAATAGCCATTTACTAATCTGTAAAGGAACCCGGAAGGAAAGTTGGGTAAAATAAATAAGTAAACGTACAGAGAGAGAAAAAAAGATATAAAATGACTGTGTAGATAGATGATTAAAACAAAAAGCATGGTAACAAAAGGGAGACAGTAACAAGGGAGGAGTTAGGGATTGTTAAATTAATACTCACTGGAATTATAAACAAAATTGATTTCTTTACTTATTAAGTCTGCCACTTCAACTCATTCAAGTGACTTCAATATGAAAACATAGTGGGTAAGACAGTATAAGGCAAATGAAATTTAGGGTCAAGTGGAAACAGCTTCATGGCTTGGCTTTTGGCTTATTAGCTGAGACATTGAACAAGCAACTTTTCTGAACCTTAGTTTCAATATATGTTAAAAAAAAATAAGAGAACCATTGTACGAATTACTGATAATACGTGTGAAGCTCACAGCTGATAAGTAGGTATTCAAGAGGTGGTATCCATTGACTGTGATCATCTATGTTACCAATCAACCCCTAACCAATATAAGGGAATATTATGATTCAAAAGAAGCTACTTCCTATGAGAAAAAATGGAATTAACAGGGATGCGGAAAAGAGTCTCCTTGAGGCACTCAAGGTGAGGCACATGCAGGCAGACAAAGATTACACAAAGGGAGTATTTCTGATTTGAACATTGCTCAAGGTGAAATTTTATTGTTTAAGCAAGCTTTATCAAAACAATTTACTTCTTTTTTTCCCAAGCTTATGAATTAAAAGAATTTATGGGCTTTCCTGGTGGCGCAGTGGTTGAGAGTCTGCCTGCCGATGCAGGGGACACGGGTTCGCGCCCCGGTCCGGGAAGATCCCACA
>NW_020837949.1:26715850-26785850 GCF_003676395.1 Aethalodelphis obliquidens
TTTTTTTTTTTTTTTTTTTTTTTTTTGCGGTACGCGTGCCTCTCACCCCTGTGGTCTCTCCCATTGTGGAGCACAGGCAGCCGCTCTGCGGCATGTGGGATTTTCCCGGACCAGGGTATGAACCCGTGTCCCCTGCATCGGCAGGCGGACTCTCA
Organism: Aethalodelphis obliquidens; assembly: GCF_003676395.1. Lineage (NCBI taxonomy): Eukaryota > Metazoa > Chordata > Mammalia > Artiodactyla > Delphinidae > Aethalodelphis > Aethalodelphis obliquidens. The sequence continues at coordinate 26,716,006 of NW_020837949.1, forward strand.
ACCACTGCACCACCAGGCAAGCCCTTGCTTTTTCTTTTAAGTTAGTATTTCCCATTCTGAAAGTACTGTGACTAAGTAGAGGCCACAGTGAAATATAAAAAAACATGGAAAGAATAACAAGTAATAGACGCACTTTCTACTCCAGTTTTAAAACTATTGACATATTTTTCATCACTTCTAAGATAAATGAAAAACAGATTTTAAAAGTGTCCTTGAAGAATGAGATTTTTAGTAGTCTAAGCCACTTGGTAGAGCACTACAATGACCACAGTGGTAAGATCCAAACTTTTTATTATATATCCCCTCATTTAAAAAGTAAGCATGGGACTTCCCTGGTGGCACAGTGGTTAAGAATCCACCTGCCAAAGCAGGGGACACAAGTTCAAGCCCTGGTCTGGGAAAATCCCACATGCTGTGGAGCAACTAAGCCTGTGCGCCACAACTACTGAGCCCATGTGCCACAACTACTGAAGCCCAGACACCTAGAGCCCATGTTCTGCAACAAGAGAAGCCACTGCAGTGAGAAGCCCGCACACCTCAACGAAGAGTAACCCACGCTCAGAGCAACTAGAGAAAGCCCATATGCAGCACCAAAGACCCAATGCAGCCAAAAATTTAAAATTAATTAATTTTTTAAAAGTAAGCACGTTTCATATATGTGTATGTATTACACATGTATAAATTTTATATACATCCTATTATGCTGATATAATTTATATACTAATATAAAATTTATACATGTCCTATTTACTGAGATCATACTGATGTAATAGAAATTTTTTACATGCTGAGATTTAAAATATAGAAAAAGAAGCTCTAATTTTTCATTTAGTTCAAAAGATTTTCCTATACTCCCTGGGATGAACTAGACTGGATTACAAAATTAGACGTTTCAAGGTTTTCTTTGCATCTTTAAAAAAAGTTAGAAGAAATAGAAGGCTTGGGTCCTTGAAGTTTAATTTATCATCTGAAAGTAATTCAGGTTTAATCTAGCAAGTTACTGTATGCATGTTTGAATCACTATATTTACGCTATTATGATGAAGTGTTTCCTTGTCTGAATAGCAATTATGGAAACAGAAAGCATTTGTTTATTACCTGATAAATTGGGCCCTAAATTCTTTATTTAGTAAAATAATAACTCAAAGAAACATTTTATCTGGTGTGTACTACTAGCCAGTCATAATTAGTTATTAATAAGAATCATAAATAAGTAAGCTTTACACAGGTATGGTAGACTGTTGTCATATCCACTAGACTATACACTTCTTAAACTGTGCATCTTATAACCCTTTCTTTCCCCAATGCACATAGCATCTTATATATAGTAGGTGCTCATGAAAATGTCTGCATTATTATTTCTCTTCATCATACTTGCTCATGCCCTTGGGCAACTAACCTTGTCTGTTTTACAACAGGTTTGATGAGCCTGCTGCTTGATGCTTCTGTCCGTAGCATGACAACGTCCACACACTGACTTTTGACAGTTGCTAAAAGAAACCTGCAAATGAACCACATTCAAACAAAGCTTTTAATAATAAATAAATAAGAACTTGGCTTTATTCAAGTGTTGATATCACCTTAACAATTTTTCTCCTCACCACACTCTTATTTCTCTCTCTTCCCTAACTCACCGACAATTTAGTAACCACAGACTGATTGTAATATAAGGGGTTGAAATGAAGGGGAGAGAGTAGAGAGAAAGTTACTTTAAAAATAGAGGACTGAGGCTTCCCTGGTGGCGCAGTGGTTGAGAGTCCGTCTGCCAATGCAGGGGACACGGGTTCGTGCCCCGGTCCGGGAAGATCCCACATGTCATGGAGCGGCTGGGCCCGTGAGCCATGGCCGCTGAGCCTGCGCGTCCGGGGCCTGTGCTCCGCAACGGGAGAGGCCACAAGATTGAGTGGCCCGCGTACCGAAAAAAACAAACAAAAAAAAATGGAGGACTGCCTCAGAATATTTATTTTCCCGAGGAAAAAAAAATCCCCAGAAAGCTTTCCACCCAGGAAACATCTGAACTTACAAATTAGATCTGTTATCTAGTTTGTGCCTAGACATGATCTATGGGTTTTGGGGTTTTTTTTTTTTTTGGTTTGTTTGTTTTGCGGGGTGGGGGGAGCTGTCAGTATAATTTATCTCTAAGGTTGTCTCCAATTCTAAGCCTGATTCAAAATTGGAGAAAAACAGTGGAGCAAACACCAAAATTCTGGAGTCCCTCACCCTCTCCACCTAAAAAAAAAAAAAAAAAAAAAAAAAATCCCCGCTCTCTTTTTCACTCTCCATTTTTGGGATGACCTAGTTCTTCTGCAAGGAGAAAAAGTGGCCACTGGGGTGTGCCAGTGTGAGCAAAGGTACTACTCTTGATTTAAGATAAAGCAATGCCCGACCCAGCTGGCCTCCAATCATTTCATAACTTCTGGCGGACTCTGAATCTCGGTCCCCGGCCCGGAGCAAACAAGCCGCCGCAAGCCGACTGGCCAGGCAGAAAGATTGACAAAGAGGACCAGGCCCCGCGGCAATACTTCCCAAGCAGGGAAACGCAGGGGCGCGCCGGCCTGCAGTCTCCGGTTTATTCTCTGTGACTGGGACACAGCTGGCTTTGAATAAGGACATTAAGTATACAGCACCATAGTTCGGTCTCAGGCCCAGCCTCTGGTCGGTGGCACTCGGCCATTCGTCTCCGCCAGCCAGGCCCTCGCCCTGGTTCCTCGATAAAAGGGATGCCCACCAGCTCGCAGTCACACCTGTTGGGTGTTTCTCCACTCGGAGCCTCCGCCCCAGCAAACGCCTCCGGCCCGGGCGGGGAGCGGGTACGGAGCGTGGTACGCGGTCGGAGAGGCAGGGCCGGGCCTTCCCCAGCGGACCCCCGCGGGACTCAGCGCGGAGGGCTGGGGCGTGGAGGGGGGACTGCGAAGGCGGGAGAGGTCGACACGGGCTGAGAGGGGCATGGGGAGGGCCGGGGGAAGGGGCGTCGCTGCTCGCGTTACGCTTCTAGAGCCTGCAGCAGAGGCGGCGGGGCTGCGCCGCGGAGGAGATGGGGTTTGCACCAGCCTCTGCATTTCTCCCCTCGGCCCCGGCGCCACTGCACCTCGCCGGGCCTCGGCGCCCGATAGGCCGCGCAGGGTGAGCGCGGGCGCTGGCCGGCGGCACCTCGCCCGGGACTGGAGACGAGGGCGCGGCGGGGCCGCGGCGGGGGGACTCCGCGAGCCGGGCGGCCCGCGCATCCCCCAATCGCAGCAGCTCCGGCCGCCGCCCGGCTGCGGCCGGGACGGAGCTCCCCGCGCGCCCCCCGGGGGCCGGCAGCGTCCGGGAGGCGGCGCGGGGCTCGGCCTCTCGGCCCCGCAGCTCCGCGCACCCGGCAGCGGCGGCGGCAGCGGTGGCGCGGGCTCGGGCGCCCCGGCAGCCTCTGAGTCGATGGCCGGCAGGGACGCGGACGACGAGGGTCGCACGCGGAGGGGCGGCGCGGCGAGGCTTTCGGGGGCCCCCGGCGGACGGGGAGGCGAGGCAGCCGTCAGCCGCCCCGAGCCGCTGTCCACTGCTGAAGCGCCGGCCGAGGGCGCCGCGCTGCCCGCCTGGATGCGCCTCTACTTCTACGGGATGCACGGGATCACCCTGGACGTGCTCCTGTCTGCGGCGCGGCGCTTCGTTCGCAGCCCCGACCTCCGGATGCTGGGCTTCTCCTCGCCCTACCACTGCCTCCTGCACTCGCTCACCCACTTTGCCCTGGAGAAGGTCTACCTGCAGCAGCGGCGCTGCCCCAGCGCCTTCGTCTTCAATTTCCTCCTCTACCCCTCGGCCCACGTGGGGCTGCAGACCCTGGCGGGCGCGTTGCTCAACCAGGGCGGCGGGCCGGGGGGCGCAGCGGCGCCGGGGGCGCTGGAGCTGGCGCTGCAGTACGTGCTGGCACTCTACCACTGCCAAGTGTTCCTGAAGCGCTTCCTGCGCTTACGGTACCAGCCGCGGCAGCAGCAGCAGCAACAGCTGCTGCGGGGCGCGCCCCCCGCCCCTGCAGGCGCCCGGGTCCCTGCGGCAGCCGGCGGCCGGCGGCGGAGACCTCGCGGCCCCAGGGGCGCCGGGGGAGCCCCCAGCCAGGGGCTGCCGGACCTGCTCCGCTTTCTTTTCTTCGGAATGCACGGCTTTTTGGATGAGATTTTCTTCACATTCTTCTTTAACCTGCTGGGGCAGGGGGACGGGACAAGCAGCGGCCACACGTCTCTCTGGTCCTTCTTTATGTACGGCAGCTGCAGTTTCGTGGTGGAAAAGCTCTACTTCCACCTCCACTACAGTCGGGGCTGGGGCACCTGGAAGCGAGTGCCCTTCTACGTGATCTTCATCTACGCGTGGGAGTTGTCCTGGGGTCTGGGACTCCGCACTTGGGGCGCCTGTTCCTGGGACTATTCTCACTATCCGCTCAATTTCATGGGCCTTATCACCCTGATGTATTTACCTGGTTGGATATTCCTTAGTGTGTACCAGGACCTACTTTCCAACGTGTTGTGGCAGGTGCAGTACGTACCAACTAACTAAGACCAAAAAAAAAAAACAGTCACTGGATTTCCATGAATGAATGTGATTTATTTTTACACACTTAAAACGCGGTGAGGTTTTTTTCGTTTTGTTTTTGTTTTTTAGCCTTTTAATTTTTATACATTTTACTAAACTTTTTCAACCTGTTTTATTCGATATTTTAGTTTTTCTATTTGGAATTTCTGCATAATACTACAATACTTTGAAATATTGCTGGAAACATAACTCAAAGTACTTAACTCGTCAATATTTTAAAACCCTCACTAGCCCAAACAGCAAAACCATCATACCTTAACATCGAAAAGCTGTAGTATTCACTTATTTGGGTGGGGGGATAGCCACTGATTTTTCTTTTTTCTTTTTTTTTTTTTAAGTGAGGAAGTTCTTCAACTCAGAGACCAGTGATTTTTACAAGATTTGGTGAAATTTTCTGATTTAATGATTTGTTTACTTTCTTTTTAATCCAATGTCATTTTAATTCCTTGCCATATTTACCAATGACTGCTGAAAACCAGTCTTGTACTCCTGAGACTACAGTTAATAGCTCTTAAAGTGCCTCTGTCTAGCACACAAATGAAAAGAGACTGACAAATTTGAAAACATATGCTATGGATCAATTTTTAGATAAGAAATCTTTTCTAGCAACTCAGACAGGTAACACTGTGTTAAGATATGTGATCTCCATCCTGGGAATGATTGCTTTCCTATGTGGGTTAGCCTTAAACGCCAAGTGTGTTAACTTTAATCAGATCCTGTGTCATCTTTGGCTGTAAATTTTTGTCCCTGTGCAATAATGTAAAATGTTTACTTTACGTGTACAAGGGCCAAGCAAAATTATACCACCCTCAGTAGGGTTCTAACCATAAAGACTCTTTCCTACATGGGGCTTCAAGAGTGAAACAGTTCCATGGAATAAAATGAACCGGAATATTCACCTTAATTACATTAGCCCTAATTGTTTTTGGAGAATACAGATATGTGTTTTCAGCCTGTTTCTGCCGTGGCTCAGTTGTAAACATTTTTCTGTTTCCTTTGGGGCCCATACAGATTTCTTGGGCCAAGTCCGATGTAGTAATGTGCATTATAAATCAATGATAGCTTTTTGGTGACTCATTATTAATGTCTGGAAGCTTGGAAGAATGGAAGTTAAAAGAGATGATGTAAAGCATTTTAAGAAATATCTAATCAATTAATAATGTACTTTAAATTTATTTGCTGTGTTTTCATTATATTTAGAAAAGTCAAGTAGAACTGAGTATGGCTCATCCAAGGATGACTAATACCTTCTCAGTTTTCATTACAAAGAAAATTAGGAAAACTTATGGTGTGCATAAAGGAACATATATTCCTATTCAAATTATTAGTTTGCCTATGCTATAAAAGGGACTTCTTTCTGTTTTCAAAAACATGTTTGCTATGACAGTAAAAATGAACATGCGTTTAGATTTAAGTCAGGCATAGCTCTAAGAATGTTATATTATTTTAATCTACAGTCCGAGGTCGTGAGGTAAACTATAAGTAATGCTATAGGATAAACCCCACCTGTGAAATAAATCCTGTCACACTGATAGCGTTAGCCAGTCAAAGGTTGAGTAGAAAGCTAAAGTAAGCTAAATGTTTGCAGAGAGTGAAAGTATCACTTTGTGAAAAAGGTTTCTGAAAACCAGGAGAGAGAAAAAGTATAAGTATAGACACTAAAGTTAGATGCTGGACAGAATATTTGTGATTCAAATGTGTCACATGTGCATGAATCAGAGTTGAGTGCGGCACCTCTCCACACCACACATTCCTGTGAAGCCTTAAGCAAATCCGTGGCTTCTGGAATACTTGCTAAATGTACGTATTCACACTGCTGTCATTCACATGCTCCTCCTCAACCCTGCTTAATCTGCTTACCAGCATTCTTGGGGTCAGAAATCCATCAGGAAGTAGGAAAGCCTGCTATTTTGTTTGTTTTGCTTTTCCTGTTAATCCTATTTAAAGGAAAGGTCAAGATTTTTCATTCATTCAATTCATTCAAGAAATAGTTATTGTGAACCTGCTGTTTGTCAGGCACTTGCCTGGACCCTGTGGAGACAGCAGTGACCCAACATAGACAAAATCTCTGTCCTGATAGAGCTCACAGTCTAGTGTTTTGATTTATATGTGATTATACTTATTTGCAAGGCTACCGTTTCAGTAATAGGCAACGAGAGAGGCAGATGTTGTAAGGGCTCTCATCAGGCCTCTCCCTCAATCCATCCTCTCTAAAACAAAAGCCCATTAACAGTCCCCCTGCTAGTTCTACAAAGAGCTCGTTCATCTGTATTCAGGAAGTGATTATCCTGTCTATTAACTCAGCACCTTGCTTTAGGGCTTCTCATTCTGTGTTTACTCAACCTCTTAAAAGTAACATTTTGCTGCAACTTTGAACGTTTAAAGAAAAAGCAGGGAAAGGAAAGAACCATCAGGTCAATCAACTTTGTTACTCATTAGTAGTTCAGATATAGAAATGATAAGGCAATAAAATAATAGTTAAGTAGTGCTTACCACCTGCCAAGAACTGTTCTATTATCGTATATGTATAATTGTAAGTGAATATATGTACATAGCCATGTATATCCTAAATGAATATATTATTTATATATCTATCTCAAGTATATATGTATTTAATTTTAAGTAATGTATATCGTATGGTTCATATATGATATATATTAAAGATACATACATATCATATATGATATGTGTATACCTTAAGTGTATATATATATACACATATATATGTACACAAACACACACACATATTTACTTAAACCTCTAACAACTTTCCTTTTACATGAGGACAAAGAAACTGAAGCCCAAAGAGGTTAAGTAACTATCCAAGTCATACAGCTATTTATCAATAGATAGAATCCAAGTACACTGGACTCCAGTGTCTTCTTAACAGCATGGCTGTCATGCCTCTATCTACTGACCACAGTGATTTTGAATCTTCTATGGATTTCACCTTACAATCTGTATTTCTCTTCTCTTGCGCTATGACAAACGCAAGGGCAGCTGTATAAAAGCTAGATACTAGTAGCAAAGACTCTCTTTCATGTTGCCTTTTTATTCCGTGGAAAATAACAAGGGCACTAATACCAGGTTGCATAACTGACAATCAGCTTAGTTCTAATCCCCAGGTGGGTGATAGTCTATATTCAAGTGGTGCTCTGAAATAGAGTTCTTCATTTGAAGTCAGATGATCTTGAGTATAAGAATAATATATTGAAATGCAAGATTCCTCATATCACAAGCTAGGAAAATACATATAATTATTGCTATACATTTAATATAGCACTCAGAATTGGCTTCACTGTAAGAGCTAAACAGCCCAAAAATTAAAATTAAATTTTTGCAGATATTTGTTGAGTTCAATTAAATACCTCAGAGTCTAAGAAAGTGCTTAACAGAAAAACATGAGAAAAAAAGTAATAAATATGGTTTTCACTCCATGTTTAACTTACACAGTGCTGAAATTTCTTACTAGAAGTGCTTTAAATTTTAAATCAATTCTATTTGGGCTTTCAATCTAAAGAGAAATGTTAAGTTTTTCATGTTATCAATGAATATAGACATTCCTATGCTATACAAGGACTCCAACAAGGTTGATAATCCTTTCAATATTTCATACATTTCACTGTACTTAACTTTAATATTTTATTATAAATATTTGACATTTTGTGTCAAACACAGCTTAGAAAAATATGACATTCTTTGTTGTTTAAGAAACATCTAATTGAAATAGTCTCTGTTGGCATGATAGACCTGGTTCTATTCAAGAAGGATGGTGAGGAAGAATTTTGGTAGACTGCTTTGGTTCTCTCTCCACTTCCAAAATACACAAAATCAGTATACTTGGAAAGGAAGTTATACACATGATACAGACCTGGAGTGATAAATAAGTCATTGTATTGTAATATCTGAAGGCATTTTAATAAAATCAATGTTTGCTTATATTAAAAGGCATTAAAAACCCTTTACCTTTTAAATTAATTTTAAATATACTATCTCCAATATACTTTCCAACAGTGCTTAATGGAACTAATATCCTTTACTGAGCGAGAGTTTGAAGAAGCACACTTCCTTCCCTCTATCAAACACATGCCTCAGTTTATGCTGAAGGGAAAGATGGCAGTAAAAGATGGTTCTCTTCTGTTGCCAGGTTTTTTTTTTTTTTCCCTTTCTATTCTTAGACTTGGTACGAGAGGAACCAACAGAAACAACACTTGTCTGTGTGGACCTCTATTCATTAGAACTGACCTCTTTTCTAATTTTTAACACGGAGACATGAAGCTATCACACAGGCAATGAATTCCAGTTGCTAGCAACCCAAATTGTAAATTAACCTGTGATGTGTATAGAGAAATTTTTCCTTAGAGATTTTTTTTCTTAATATAAAGAGAATGTAAATATGGAGACTTTTTTCTTTAATTTTTAAATTCTCTTTTCAGAAATGGTCAAACAAATGACCAGACAACTCCTAGAGAGAGAGAGAGAGACAGAGAGAGAGAGGGAGAGAGAGGGGGGAGAACAAGAGAGACAGAGAGCCTGGTCTTTGATATACAGAAAAGTTTGATGTTTATCTTAACCTCTTAAAAATTCTGTTAGAATCCACTGTTAGAATGCAAGTCACATGGATCAACTTTCCCATTTAGAAGAAAATATATCTTTACCATAATTAAGAAGAATTAAGGGTTGAAAGAAACCATGAAGATTAATAACATCCAACCTTCCATCCAAGGCTGGAATTTCTTACATCTCTGACAGATGGTTTCTCAACTCAAGACAGCATTAATTGTGTTTTTCATGCAAAGACTAAATGAGGGGAAAAGTGTTAAAGCTGAGATGAGAAACCCCACTGTCTATTTGTGAAGGAAGAAGGCTTCTCAAAGTTTCCAGGAGCTAATATATACTGGTCAGCCTGCTTGCGTATTGCAATGAAACACTTTTTAAGACACTCCTTTCTCTTTATTTAAAAGAAAAAAATCAGTATTTCATTCTTTTACCATGATACTTATGGTCTACTTATCATATCTTTTCAAATGATGCTCCATTCACTGAGTCTAAGCAATAGGACTTTGAGAGCTTTGAGTATAATTTAAATTACTTCAGAAAAACAAACAAACAAACAAGTAAACCAACATTGGCTGCAGGCATAGGAGTAAAAGATTAAATAGTAGGAACCCTGTTTGCGTCATTGGAATCTCAACCTAGTTCAACCCAGGAAAAGCCTTTGGTGGTTGCTCAGGTCCACCTATGGAATATTAGCTGGGGGAGTTTCATGGTAGCTTCCTGGCCAGACCTAAACAGCTTCATCAGGAAAGGAAGTGAGAAGACACAGGTACAACAGAAGCAATTAGCTAACCAGAAACGATGAAGGATGCCATGGATCAACCCTCCCATTCAAAAAAAAATTATACTTACGATATTAAGGAGAGAACTAGACCAACTTTTGATGGGTTTCCAACAAATATTTATATTACATACAAGATATTTTATTAACATATTATTTATAATCCATGCATGATGAAAATAAAAGTAGTCTCAAAGGATCTCAGATTTGAAACTTTAAATATTTGAAAATAATATGGAGAGGAACATGCAGAAAGTTTATATAATTTTGATTACGCACTAACTTCTAGGAACAAAAACTAAATTAAATATACGCCCTTGTACATTTCTGAAGGGAAACTATTTCCGTCTTAACCTTTTATTAGAAACAATGAAGGGAAGGAAGAAAAAATAAATAGAAGAGTTCCCCGGAGTACATCAGAACAAGGACTCAGATTCCAAGTACTTAAAAGCAAGAGTTTAACAAAATTTATCATTGTGCTTACTTGTAGTGATATTTTCAGCAAATAAAACAGAAACAAAAGAATAATAAAGGCAGAAATAAAAGATACATTGAAAGGGAGAGTGTTCAATAGCCTTAGAGAGACCTTGTGTTATTTTTCTTTGGCTAAAATAATTCACATTTATAAATATTATTCTAGGTCTTTATACCATGTAAGATTTGAATTACAAAGAAAACTTTATGTTCATGAAATACTGCACAGGCTGTTTGGTTGGGTACCAAAATGTACACTTTATTGTATTGATATTTATTTAATGAGATTTCTGAGTTTATTTTTTGTGAAATGATGTTATTGAACATGCCATAAAAGTTTTAATAATGTGTCATTGATGTGTCTACCCAATGCACGGGTAAACAGTCTACAACTTATTGAAATCTAAAATCATGGAACTTTAGAGCTTGAGGAGGTAACGAATGTCATGATTCAACTCCCAGCCAAAAGAATAAGTTCTTCTAGATTATCTTTGACAGGTGTCCATCCATCCTTTCCTTGATCACTTCTGATAGAAATCTTTGTACTTATTCAGATCCCCAGGCCAACTCATTCCTTTGTTATATACCTTGATAGCTAGAAAAGACCCCATCTGTAACTTTCACTCATTGTCCCAAGTTTTTCATCCATAGATAAACAGAAGACCAAAGGTTTGAAGAAAGTTTCCAAGTGTGTCTTAATTGACTTACTCCAGGCTAAATATCGAAGATCATTCAGCAATATATAATAAAATATACAGCGGTAAAACTATTGCCTACTTTGATCTAGATGCTTTATTTCTACAAATGTAGAACAAAAGTAAGCATTATGAGCTCTTTTAGCAGCTCTGTCACATCACTGTTTCAGTTGAATTTTCTACATCCCCTAAGTCTGTCTCCTATAGACTCCCATTAAGCCGGTGGTCCTCTTCATGGACCTGTACATTCTGATATAAGTAATTGGCCAGGATCTGCTCTTCACATACTCATTACCGAGCCTGAAAGTGAATTAGAGGGAAATGAAGGCAAATAGAGTGAAGAACAGAAAAGTTGCCGTTGAATTCACTCTTCACTTCTTTTGTTCCTACTATTTTCTAATTTCATCCGTTGGGAGCAGGCATATGTCATTCTCTGTGTCTTCTCAACACTTAGCAATGAACTTAGCACAGAGCAGATGCTCAAAGAATTTTTTTTGGTGAACTCATCTGAATTCTCATGCCGGATATAATTCAGTAGTGGAAGCAGGAATTAGGAACGCTGCCAGGTGACAACATGACTTCAACAGGACCTTTATTTATGGAACATAAATAAGACCCACCATGTACGTAGAAAAAAGGTAGGAATTGCTTTATCTTCTCATAGTCTTTCATTCTCTGCTGAGCAACTTCTTTTAACAGAACTCAGGTCGTTCTCTAAGAGAGTTTAGCCACATTATAGGTTTGTTTTTTGTTTGAATTTGTAGACTATTTAAACTTAACTACGCTTTAAAACATTATTTCTGAAATATGAATTTTTAAATATGAACTGGTTGGCAGTGCCTGTTTTACTGGGTGACACTCCTCTAAAGAAGGAGTTACTCAGTTTGCAGCTTACTGATGCGTCTTGATTTTCATTACTGTTTTTGCTGACCTTCCAGATTGGGGCAATTTTTGAACAGAGAAATGAAAATAAAATTCAAACTTGGTTAAATTTAGAAAACTGCTGCTCGTGGCAGTTTTATTGTACAGCAGTAAATATTTTTGTTTTATTATCTATGAATCTCATTCACTTCATGCTGTATTTCCAACCTCATATATTATTGGCAGATTGTGTTAGCATTCTCCTGAGAAACGGAACCAACAGGCTGTAGATAGATAGATAGACAGACAGACTTATTGTAAGAATTGGGCTCACACAATTATAGAAGCTGGCAAGTCCTAAGATCTGCAGGGTGGGTCTGCGAGCTGAAGACCCAGAGAGCCAATGATGTAGTTACAATCCAAAGACCAGTGGGCTCAAGACCCAGGAAGAGCCGACGTCTCAGTTCAAGTCTGAAGACAGGTAAAAACCAACATCCCAGCTTGAACAGGAGGAATTCCCTGTTATTCAGAGAAGGTCAGTCTTTTTATTCTATTCAGGCCTTCAATTGATTGGATGAGGCCTACACACACTAGGAAGAACACTCCGCATTATCTATTGATTTAAAGACTAAACTCATCCAAAAACACCCTCACCGAAGTACTAAGAATAATGATTGACCCCGTATCTGGGCATCCCGTGGCCCAGCCAAGTCGATACATAAAATTAACCATCATACAGATGAAAGCATTAAAGGAGTAAAAATGAGCATAAGGAAAATTGAGAAGAGTTCATTCATTCATCTAGCCAACAACTATTTAAATGTGTACTGTGTGTTAAAAAGTAAATAAGACATAAGCAATTCTTCTTTCATCAAGCAGAGGATGAGGAGTTTAAAACAAAAGTGTGTTACAGAAAGATGCTGCTGGAGGAGACCATGGGGCAGCCACCAAGACTGGAGAGCATATTGGGAAGGTTTTAGATGGGGGGCCCAATGTGCTCAAAGACCTGTCAAGAGTGAGTGTCAGAGCGCTGAGTAACTCAAAGCCTGTTGTGTCTGGTTGAGGACAGCAACGGAGGGATGAGTGAGACCTGAAGCCAGAGGAGTAGGCAAAAGGCAGGTCTTGAAGTTTATGGGCACATTAAAGTTTGGAGGACCATTTCCTAAGGGTGTTGACAAGTTAATTAGGGCTTTTAAGCAGACAAAGTACTAATCCAACTTGCATTTTTAAAAACAAAACTGAGGGTTTCTCTGGTGGTGCAGTGGTTGAGAATCCACCTGCCAATGCAGGGGACATGGGTTCGAGCCCTGGTCTGGGAAGATCCCACGTGCCGCGGCGCAGCAAAGCCCGTGCGTCACAACTACTGAGCCTGCGCTCTGGAGCCCGCGAGCCACAACTACTGAAGCCTGTGCGCCTAGAGCCCGTGCTCCACAACAAGAGAAGCCACCGTGATGAGAAGACTGCGCCCCACAACAAAGAGTAACCCCTGTTCACCACAAGTAGATAAAGCCCGCGCGCAGCAACAAAGACCCAACGCAGCCAAAAATAAACAAATAAATTAATTTAAAAAACAGAAAAACAAAACTGAGATCGGAGAGGACAAGATTAGATGTAGTGAAAGACCAGTTATGAGGCTGTTATACAAAAGGTGAAAGATGATGGAGAGCTGGACCAGGATTGTGACAGTGGAGATGGCCTGAAATATAGATTTGAGAGATATTTAAGAGTCAGAATAGAGAGTGTGTAGTGATAGGATGGTTGTACAAGTTGAGAGAGAGAAGCAGATGCAACTGGCCAAGTGAATGTAGACTCAGAGCCTTGAGGACTTCCAAAAGAAAGTAGAAAGAGGAAGCCTGCAAGAGATATGGGAATAAATGGTCAGATAGGTAGGAGATCCTGAGAATGTGATAGCACCAACAACAGAAGAGAGGAAGGAGAGGGCGTGTTTGGTATCATCTGTAAAATTAACGAACAGAAACTGCAATTAAATAGAGATGGGAGCTTCCACACCCCGCAACGAGAGCAGAGCTCAGTGGGAAGAAGAAAGACTCCACTTCTTTCCGGGCAAGGACTCAGCCAATGAAAAGCCATGGACTCTTTGTTTACTCGGGCCTTCCCAACTTCCTTTTCCCCTCTATGAAATCTCCTCCTTCCCTTGCCTTGTGGGAACTTGCATGTGGCTTGCCATGGTTGCAGACCCTGAATTGTGATTCTGTGCTGATCCTGAAAAAAATCCATCTTTGCTGGAGAAATATCTGGCAGTCTATTTGTTTTAGATCAACACATCAAGTTCGTCCTAAAATTAAGGTAAATTTAAGAACAGAGTTAATGACCACTGTATTTCAAGATATTCAGGAAGGGGGAGTATAGGCACAGAAGGGAGGATGCTGTCAATAGATTAAGCTATTTGTTTTCTAAGCATGACAAGTGTCTGTTCATTTAATTCTCACAGCAACCTGATGAGGTAGGTTATTATTATCTCTGTTTTTACATATGCTATTACTGCCACCGTCTTGCCCAAGGCTACAAGTAATAGAGCCAAGATTTGGACTCAGGCAGTCTGGATCCCAAGCTGCATTCTCTAAACACCTACACAGACAGGTGGAGGAAAAGGGAAAGTATAGAGAGGGAGAAATTCCTGGGATTGGCACTGTACTGGATTTTCATGCTGTCTAACATATGCAATCCAATAAAGAACTCAGAGAAAGTCTGAAGTCAGCTCTGCTCAAAGAGAATTTAAATTTGTATGTAATGACTAACTTTTATTTTTTGATTCAATCATTTATTCATTCAGTAAAGATTTATTGAGAACCTACTAGATAATAGGCACTGAGAATGCTCTGGGATTAAATATCAGCAAGCCTGACATGGACCCTACCCTTGATATCCTACCTTATTGTATCAGTCAGCTCAGGCTGCCATACAAAATACCGTAGACTGGGTGACTGAAGCAACAGAAATTTACTCTCTCAGTTCTGGAGGCTAGAAGTCCGAGATCAAAGTTTGGCAGGATTCTCTTTTGGTGAGAGCTGTCTTCCCGGTTTGCGGATGGCTGCCTTCTCACTGTGTCCTCGAATGGTAGACAGAGAACAAGCTCTCCACTGTCTCTTCTTAAAAGGACACTAATTCTATCAGATTAGGGCCCTACCCTTATGACCTCATTTAACCTTAAGTAACTCTGTAAAGGCTGCATCTCCAAATACGTTGAGGGTTAGGGTTTCAACATATGAATCTGGTGGGGAAACACAATTCAGTTCATACCACTTCTTCTTTTTTAATTCCCACAATGACCCTGTATGGTATTATAGTTACTATTGTTATTATTATTATTTATAGCTTACAGATGAAGTCACTGAAATTTGTCTGCCACACAGCTAAGAGACAGGAATGAGACTCCATTTCAGTATTTTTCTTTTTTTTTTAATTTTTTGGCCACGCGTGGCATGCAGGATCTTAGTGCCCCGACCAAGAATAGAACCCGCACCCCCTGCAGTGGAAGCATAGAGTCTTAACCACTGGACCACCAGGGAAGTCCCTCAGTATTCTTTTTAAGCAACATTATGTGTCTCTCAGAAAGTTCAGGGCTGTATCATTAGACAGGCGAGAAGAATATCTGAAAAAAGAAAGAAGGAGCTTCCTCTTTTATCCTTCCAATGTTACATAATAAATTCATCATTTTTTTTTTTAATTCTCTCTAGGGACAAGTTCTATTTCATCCACCCCTAATTTTAACCTTTATTGGTAGTTGTACACAGATTTTTTAAGTGAGCCCCTCCCCATTTTTATTTTTTTCTTCAAAGTCTATCTGTTACTTTGAAAATTAGCTCTCTGGAAACATCTGAACACAGACACTGTGTCTCCAAGACTTTCTGACAGCTGAGACAGAGGCCTTAAAGGGCAACTCTACTGAGAGCCAATTCACTTAATTTCATAGAATGTATTTTTAGATTAGCATTTAAAATACTTGACCAGGGTATTCAAGTGTACAAAATCAATTTTCAAGGTATTGTAACTATTATTACATAACCACATTTCCAATAATGTATAGGGTATTCATTTCATAAACATAAATTCCTAATATTATTTCTAGATGATCTATAAATAACTCCAGATATGCTTATCTACATGATGTTTTGCTTTTGGTGACATAAAATAGAAAACACGGATAACAAGGTATTGAGCTTTCTTTGCCTGCATTGGCAGGTGGATTCTTAACCACTGCGCCACCAGGGAAGTCCTGGAAGGCTCTTCTTAACACGACTGCACTTCTGATTCTCCTTATGAAATTAGGAGGAAATTGGAAAAATGGAGAATAAAAGAATAAAGAAACATAAACTAACTGTACATCTTTGAAATTAAAGCAGAGTCCTCTGTATCAGTGTATAGCAAAGCTCTTAGGAGGACAAAACTTTGAAATTCAAACATAAGATTTTGTGTTATTTGAAGGAAATGAGTGTTAGTGCAAGTTTCACGTATCCGTGTGAATAAATATATGGGAATGAAGTGAAAGGGAAGGTTGTAAAGAAAGCCTGTCATTGTTCAGAAACAATAGGATGTACCTTCCCAGCATCTGATGGTGCTTCTTAGAGCCCTTTAATCTCTTTCACCCCTTTCTTTTTAGAGACTTCAGACTTTCCTCTGGGTTGGCCTTCTGCTCTCCCTGCTCCCCCTTGGGGCTCTTTGCAGAATTCACTCACCTGGATACGGCCCCAAACCCTTGGGCCCCACCGTGATCAGTTACTCTTTGATTAATGGACGACCCGCTCCTGTGGGATCGGTCCCAGTTGGCATTTAAGATTTAAATTAATCTTATCCTTCTGTGTTCAGTCCTCCTTGGATTCTCCCTTTACTGACCAAATAAATGACATAAAATTTTCACATGAAGATTGAGTAGGTAAATATAAAGTTGAGTATGTAAATGTGTAAACTGACTCTTCACTTCCTGTTAAAAATTGGCTTCAAATTAGAGAGGAAGACTTAGCTATGAGTTTTCAGGGATGAAAAACTATTCCATAGCTAGCATTAGCCTTTGCTATGTGTTTTCTCTATCGTGTATGAAACTGAACTTCCTCTCATAGGCCAGATCTAACTTCATATAAGTACCAGGAGGCATTTCTCAATAGAAACTTTTAAGTACATTTTTACCTATGGGGGTTAGATTTTTAAAAAACCTTCATAAATAATACATTTATTTAACTCAAAATTCCAGACTCTCAAGATTTCTTTAAAAGTCTGGTTGGAATTATGCTGTTTAGTGATGAGAGTGTGTATTACGTGCCCTTTTTCTGTAACCACAAGGGAATAGGTAACTGCATTTTTCACAAATTCTGTCCTTAATCAAGCATAAGGACAAAAACTTCACTGCGATGGTGATGGAGAGCAGAGGGTGTATTTCTGTTAGAGTCAGGGAGGAAGGAAGTCAAGGGAGGAGTGGCTGCCAGGTAAAACTGGGATAGGGGTCAGGCGATGGAGAGATGTGTATTCCATGCCAAGTTTGGGTTTATCCTGTGGATATTGGGTGTTAATTGAAACAGGAGAGCGAACTATCTGTAAGCAGATATGGGTTTTAGAAGGATTACTCTGATTAGCAGGGAGAGAATAGTGAATGACAGAGAAACCAGGAAGTCGATGTGATAATTCAGATAAGAAATGCTGAAGGTCTGAGTTAAGGCTGTAGCAGAGTGGATAGGAGAAAGTTATTTGGAAAGTAGGTTCTGGGAGAATTAATAGATACAGCAAAAGAGGGATAGGAGGGACTGTGATGGCAAGATTTTAGTCTTAAATATGTGAGAGATGAAACACTGCATCATTCTCATCCTTTTCTTTCTTTTTTTCTTTTCCTCTTTCTTTATGTATGTATTTTTTTATTGAGGTAAAATTAACATACAATATTATATTAGTTTCAGGTGTAAACATAATGATTCAATATTTATATATATTGCAAAGAGATCACCACAATAAGTCCAGTTAACATCTGTCCCCATAGATAGTTACAATTTTTTTTCTTGTGATAAGGACTTAAGATTTACTCTCTTAGCAATTTTAAAATATGCAATCCAGTGTTATTAACTATGATCAGCATGCTGTACATTACATCCCCAGGACTTTATATTTTTATCAAACATTTGTGGGGTTTTTTTTTAAATTTATTTTTGGCTATATTGGGCCATCGTTGCTGCACGCGGGCTTTCTCTAGTTGTGGCAAGCGGGGCTACTCTTCATTGCAGTGCGCGGGCTACTCATTGTGATGACTTCTCTTGTTGCAGAGCATGGGCTCTAGGCATGCGGGCTTCAGTAATTGCAGCACTCGGGCTCAGTAGTTGTGGCTCGTGGGCTCTAGAGCTGAGGCTCAGTAGTGGTGGCACACGGGCTTAGTTGCTCTGCCGCATGTGAGATCTTCCTGGACCAGGGCTCGAGCCCATGTCCCCTGCATTGGCAGGCAGATTCTTAACCACTGAGCCACCAGGGAAGTCTCTAATATTTTTGTCTTAAAACATAGTCCTGTCAAGACTGACAGAATTGGCCACATGTAAAAACTTCCCATGACTTTGCTGTATTCTACGTAAAACAGATGGCTTGCATAATTTATTTGTCCTTTTTTTTATTTTAATAAACATTCACTTTGCCATTTTCTGGTTTGCTTCCTCTTTTAAAACGCTTTGTATATATCGTGTGATATTTAAAGATCAAAAGTGTCTAACAATCTTGTAAGGTAATGGTTCAGGGTATGGTGTGGTTGAAAAAGCACCTCAAGGTACCTGTGAATGGAAACTGACTAACCTTGGGCCACCTGAGACCACAAACCTGCTCCCTGGAGGGGACACTAGGGTGCCCAGGGGCCTTTCCTTGGCCCACTCCCCAGAAGGTGCAGCTGTCAAAAGATATTCTAATTAGCGTGACAATCCGAATATTTTCACACCCATTGAGAGGCACAAGGCAAATACTGCCAATTGCATATTAAGTGGTGTTAGGAGTAATCTCAACACAAGGCAGGTCTGAGCAAGTTCAATCTGTTCCCAGGAAGAAATAACAGAATTTGAAGATTGGTGCTGGCCAGTTCCAGG
Source organism: Aethalodelphis obliquidens (assembly GCF_003676395.1). NCBI lineage: Eukaryota > Metazoa > Chordata > Mammalia > Artiodactyla > Delphinidae > Aethalodelphis > Aethalodelphis obliquidens. Next base: position 26,735,000 of record NW_020837949.1, read on the forward strand.
ACCTGGGCTCAGCAAATAAGCAGATGCAGCACTTCCAAGCAAGGCACACAGACCGTTGGTTTCCCACCCTCTACTACCCTCCCTCAGGCTGCTACAAGCTGGGTTTCAGAATGTGTTTTTTTAGCAGCAGAGGTAAGACATCCCTTCTAATTGCAGCTTGCAGGGAAGCACTATGATCAGAACTATGTCAAGGACACTTCTCTAGGAGAGCACAGATGTGCTGGTTGAAATCCCAGCTCTAACGGCTGTGTGAATCCTCCAGTAAATCCCTATTTTTCTACTCCAGAGAGTTGGTATATGATCTGACTCTGAGCCTGTTGCAGACCAACCTGTGCTACAATTTTCTGACCTACCAGCCTAACTGGGGTGAGTCATGGTACCTGACCTATTTTCACATTGTCTAAAAAAGAGTAAAAAATGCACTTAGCCGCTGTAGGCTACAGAAGTGCAAATAAGAAAGAGGGAAGGATTTAGTAGTAGAATAGACTAGATTTACAGTTGTATATAAACACTTTATTTTTCTACTTGTCTATCTTATTATCTCTTATCTTAGGGTTAAAAGATATCCATATTAAAACAAAAACACCATCATAGAAAAATAACATTTTTGTACTATTACCTCTTAACTGATAAACATAAACATGACACATATAAATATATATTAATAATTTTCTTGTATTAGTCTGAGGGTTCTTTTGATTACTTTGCATGGTATATTAAATGATTTATACAGCTGAATCCTTTTACAGTTTTTAACAGACAAGCATGTCTTAAGATAATTTGCTTAACATTTTCAAACAAATTTGCAAGTGACCTTGTTTTCTTCTAGAATTTATTTATTATTTAGTGGTCCCTAAGGAATGGGTATATTAGCATGTTATAGTAGCATATTTTAAAAATGTGCCTTTTATAAGTTTTAAATTATGGATATGGTTTAACTCTAGGAGTATTAATTAGGAATAAAATTGAATTGTGTATTTTTTTTTTTTTTTTGCGGTACGCGGGCCTCTCACTGTTGTGGCCTCTCCCGTTGCGGAGCACAGGCTCTGGACGCACAGGCTCAGCGGCCACGGCTCACGGGCCCAGCCGCTCCGCAGCATGTGGGATCTTCCCAGACCGGGGCACGAACCCGTGTCCCCTGTATCGGCAGGCGGACTCTCAACCACTGCGCCACCAGGGAAGCCCCAAACTGTGTATTTTTATCATTCAAATATTTAGTCTAAGAGCAAGATACTTTAATGTTCTGCTTTAAGGTTCAAATAAGTTAGTTAAATTTTATTTATTTACTTAAAATTTATTTATTTATTTATTTGGCTGCATTGGGTCTTTGTTGCTGCGTACTGGCTTTCTCTAGTTGTGGCAAGCTGGGGCTACTCTTCATTGAGGTGCATGGGCTTCTCATTGCGGTGGCTTCTCTTGTTGCGGAGAACGGACTCTAGGCGCGAGGGCTTCAGTAGTTGCGGTCCGTGGGCTCAGTAGTTGTGGCACATGGGCTTAGTTGCTTCGTGGCATGTGGGATCTTCCCGGACCAGGAATCGAACCCGTGTTTCCTGCATTGGCAGGCAGATGCTTCTTTGGCAGAAGGATTATTTTAAGCTGGCTATTTTTTTTAATTAATTAATTTATTTTTGGCTGCATTGGGTCTTCGTTGCTGCGTGTGGGCTTTCTTTTTAGTTGAGGTGAGTGGGGGCTACTCTTCATTGCGGTGCGCCCGTTTCTCATGGTGGTGGCTTCTCTTGCTGCGGAGTACAGGCTCTAGGTGCGCGGGCCTCAGTAGTTGTGGCTCGCGGGCTCTAGAGCGCAGGCTCGGTAGCTGTGGCGCATGGGCCTAGCTGCTGTGCAGCATGTGGGATCTTCCCGGACCAGGGCTCGAACCCGTGTCCCCAGCATCGGCAGGCGGATTCTTAACCACTGCACTACCAGGGAAGCCCTACGCTGGTTATTTTTAAGAAACTGCAGGCACAGGAGAAGCTCTGAAAACCGAGTAGAAGCTACCCTTTTGTAAGAGACATTTACCTGTATAAGAGCTATCTATATGATGTCACTTATATGTGGAATCTAAAAAATAATACAAATGAATTTACTGACAAAACAGAAATGGACACACAGACATAGAAAACAAACTTATGGTTACCAAAGGGCAAGGGAGAAAGGGTTAAATTAGGAGTGTGTAATTAAAAGTTACACACCACTATATAAAAAATAAACAAGTATTTACTGTATAGAATGGGGAACTATATTCAATATCTTATAATAATCTATGAGGGAAAAGAATCTAAAAAAAATACATATGTATAAGTGAATCACTTTGCTGTACACCTGAAACTAACACAATTTGTAAATCAACCATACTTCAATTAAAAAAAAGAGCGAAATCTCCCCTTGTAAGGGTGTCTCCTTCACTGTATCAGGAAGAGTGTGATAACTTCATCTCTAGAAACTCTTATCAATGCGGAAGGGAATGACTTAAATTTGCATAACAATCTTACCCTTATTTACTGTACTTTTCTCGGTAACCTCCCATAACTGACTCCCCCCTCTCCCATCTTCTTTTGTCTTTAGCTGAAGATGGTATTTAAGGTGGTGGCTTTGGTGATTTCGGTGAGCTACTCAGTTTTCCTGAGTCTCCCCAATGTATACAGGAGTTATACATGTTATTAAGCTTTCTTTTTCTCCTTTTAACCTGCTTTTGTCAATTTGATTATTAGACCAGCCAAGAAAGATAGAAGGAATATTTTTCTTCCCTAAAACAACAATTGTGCTACATCCAAATTGAAAAGTAAGAGTGACAGGAACTTCGTGGCACTCTATTTACATTTACCCTGAGGCTTCTCAACTTCATCACTTTTGACATTTGGGGCCACGTAAGCCTTTGCTGTGGGAAGCTATCCTGTGCGTTGTAAGATGTTTAGGGGCATCCCTAGTCTCTACCTATTAGAAGCCTTGTCGCACCCTCCCCAGCTGAAAATCACCGATCTGCCCTAATGAGAGAGTGGTATTGTAATGTCTAAAACTGTTGAGGTTTTTAGGATGTAAAAGTGTGTTTCAATTTCTGATTTTGCACCATCTATTCCTCATTTGGGAAGTCCATTTTTTCTGAATAATGCATTCTCCTGAAGCCTGGAGCACAAGAGATGCCCATGTTCAACTAAGCTTTGCAATAAAATTTAGACTAACAATCCTCACGTTAATAACAATACGATGGCATTTGTTTCCTAGGGCTACTGTAATAAATTACCATAAACGTGGTGGCTTAAAACAGCAGAAATGTATTTTTTCACAGAAGCGACCAGAGCAGGAAGCTTTTACACCTTAAAGACAAAGAAACAATAAATTTGTGAAGAACTGACAAGACAAAGGTTTGGGCTTGGGGTAGTAAATGGTAAAGAAGTAACTAAAAAGATAAGTGTTTGTTTAACATAGTTTGTTTGCAGATTCCTTTGGTCACTGTGCTGATAAGAATCTGTCTCTAGTAAAAGGAGAATTTATTTCCTGCCTTAAGGCAGAAAAGGGGGAGCTTTTTCTTCATTTATTACTTCTTAATTGCCTTCAGCCTAAAATAATTTTTGTGTTAAAGAGGCATATTTTGGGGTGATATTCTAGCTCCTTCACTTACATACAATGTCCCCTTCCTTGCGTGTTTCTCCCTCTTGTCCATCTTTTCTAAAATCCAAACCTGGAAATATACACTCTCAGCCTATTCCATCCATGCCTTCACTCAAGTAGCTAATGATGGCTGGAAAGGAGCTAAGAGAACTTATATTAAGTTTAGAACTCAGAACTCATGTGGACCACAATGCTGTCAGGCAGTATTAATACTCTTCCCTAGTCAAATAGTTCTTTTACTGTTTCATAGTCTTTTGTGTTTCTGGACCCAATTCCGAAGTGTGTGTGTGTGTGTGTGTGTGCGCGCACGCATGTGTGTGTGTGCACGCATGCGTGTGTGTGTGTGTGTGTGTTGCCAACTACAAATTGGCACTTGCCATCTACCTCTACAAGAATTGAATCATGAACTGCTGCAGCTACTGACCTTCAACACCCCCTGAAAGGAGTTCAGGGTGGAGACCAGGAATGAGGCACTCTGTGCTCTGGAAAAAACTGGCAGAACAGGTCTTTAGATAAATGTTTTCAGAAGATTCTATGAGCCCAATTTTTGCATCTCCTGGTATCTGGAAAAGCACTAAGCTCATTCACAGATACATCTGCTCCTCGCGACTGGCAGCAAGCCTGTGTCAAATGTGTGCCTGACTTCTCGTACACCCGCTTCACTAAAATCACATATAACGTGGACCTCCCCCCACTACCTCTCTGGAGCAGTTTCTCAGAGGTCTCTGAAATGCTGTGTCTAGTCTCTAGTCCTCATTTTGCCCCAAATAAAACTCAACTCACAACTCTCACGTTGTGCATTTTTTTTCCAGTCGACAGTGTGCGGGGGGGGGGGGGGCTGGGGGGAGGCTTCCCCACTCAATAAGCAATTCTCAGATCCAGCACAGTGTCCAAGAATTCAATTTAATTTAATTCTGACACTATCTACCTGGAAACAGCATCAGATTCTACATGTTGAGGACTCAGTCCTATAAGATTGCCTCTTCAGCATGCTCCCCGCATTTCAGTTGCCAGTCGAAAGACAAGGTGGTCATCTGTACTTCTGACCAACTAGCTACAAATTAGATGTTCCTATAACCCTCCTCCCCCGTTTGATTAATATGCTACAGCACCACGAAGAACTCCAAGAAACACTTTATTACTAGATCCCCAGTGTATTATAAAAGGATGGAACTCAGCAACAGCAAGACTGAAGAGATGCATAGGGCATGCCACTGTCCCAGCACCTCCAGGCGTTCACCAACCCAGAAGCTCTCCAAACCCTGTCCTTTTGGGGTTTTATGGAGGCTTCATTACATAGTCAAGATTGATGAAATCATTGGCCCTTGGTGATCCATTCAACCTCCAGGCCCTCTCCCCTTCCTGGAGGTGAGAGGGTTGGGATGGGGTGAGACTGGAAGTGTCAACCCTCTAATCACCTGTTTGGCTCTCCTGGCAACCAGCCCCCATCCTTAGACTTGGACCAAAAGTCACCTCATTAACATAACAAGATACACCTTTGTTGCTTTCATCACTTAGGAAATTCCAAGGGTTTTAGGAGCTCTGTACCAGAAACAGGACAGAAGACCAAATTTATATCCCTTGTTTTAAATCACAATATCACGCATAGCTTCTCCTTTTCCCTCAAATCTCTGATTCTCTTCTTCCCTTCTCACGTCAGATGATGACTTTACTTCTTATGCACTGAGAAAATAAGGCAATCAGAAGAGTGTATCCTCATCTTTCTACATCCAGCTATCAACCTCCCTGCATGTACAAATCCATATATTCTGTTTTTTCTTTTGTTCTTTTCCCCCCCCAAACATTGACAGACTTTATTGTGGGAGGGTTCCCACCTGGTCTTTTGTTCTTAAGAATAAACAACTGTGTTCCAGTATAAGACCAACTCCTCTGCTTGCGCACTGCCTCTAATCACGTCTTACCTAATCAAGGATTTTGCTCTTACAGGTAATCACATTGCCTCCTATATCATCAAATTCTCTCTTTCTGTTAGATCAGTCTCATCAGCTGACAAACATAAGATAAATAAATAAAACAAAACAAAATAAAACCTGCCCTGCCCTTACAACTCTCTCTACCTACTGCCCACTTCTCTCCTTCACAACAAAACTCCACGAAAGAGATTTCCACCCTATGTTGGGGAAGGGGGAAACTTTCCTCTCATACTCCTCTTGAGTTCTTGTGGCTGGACTATTAATAAAATGGACATATTAACAGGAGAAAGAGAAAAAAATTATTTCATACACACAGAGGTCTCATAGAAATAGGACCTAAGAAGTGGCTAATGCAGGTAGTTTTTATACTTTTAAGACAAACGATACATTTGAGAGGAATTGACAGGACAACGACTTAGGTGTGAGTACTTAATTTCTTATTAATTAACACATTTAAGCAAAGTTTGGGTTTGGGTGGTAAATTAATAATGAAGTAACGAGCTTTGTTTATACAGGCTTATTGGCCCTGAACTCCCTATCTTTGATGATAAGGACCTTTTTCTACCTCTGGCTACTGGAAGAGCACCTTTCACATGGGAGATTTATTTCCTGGTTTCATGGAGACAGAGGGGAGGGTCAAAGTGTCCCTCTTACATGGGCCATTTCTTAAGTAACTTTAAAATAATCAACATGCCACTGAGGCATATTTTGGGGTGGCCTGTCCTGGGCCCCAACAACTTGCAGTCTCTACTTTCTTACTGCTCATTCCCTCCTGAACCCACTCTAACTAGGCTTTGTCTCCACCACTCATGGAAATCGCTCTTGTCAAAGTCACCAATGAGCTCCAAGTTGCCAAACTGGTGGCCCTCCAGCCTCGTCTCCCCTGCCCTCCCCGCAGCAGGGGTGGTGGTACCCACCACCCACCGTGCTCTCCCCACTCCTCCTCTGGGCAGGTTTACAACAGCATGTACTTGACTCTACAAGAGTCCCTCCAATAGAGCCTCCACAAAGCTCCAGGGTTTTTTTCCTTTTAAAGCACACATATTACTTTTTCACTTAGAAATTTCCAACATCTCCCCGTTTCTTGTGGTTCACCTAAAAAGTCCTTGTTCAAGGCCTTGTTTCCACACAGAGAGGCTGACCTTTACAACCCACATCCAAGAGCTAATGTCTGAACCTCTGCCTCCCTAAAAGTCTAGTCTGAAGAGAAAAATACCAGGTGTGGGCACAGGAATTCCTCCTTCAGCCTTTCTAAGGCCAGCCTTCCTCGTCCCAGCTTCCCGCCTAAACCCGTCTCTTCTTCAGGGATTGACACGAAGAATATTCATCTCTTCGTAAAAAATTAATAAACAGAATCCTCAATTCAATAGAGTCGGGAGACCAGAATGGGGAGCTCTCTCTCCCTGTGACACGGCAGAGCCCAGTAGGAAGAAGAAAGACTCCACTTTTCTCCTGGCAAGAGCTCAGCCAATGAGAGACAGTCACCACTCAACCAATGAGCCTTCGTGGTACAGTGGTGAGCATAGCCACCTTCCACAACTCAGCCAATGAAAAGCCATGGACTCTTTGTTTACCAGAGCCTTCTTAACTTCCTTTTCCCCTCTATAAAAGAGTTCACCTTTCCATTTTTGCTGGGGTCTTGCACATGGCTCACCATGGTTGCAGACCTTGCATTGCAGTTCTTAGCTGATCCCAAATAAACCCATTTTTACTGGAGAAATAACTGGCAATTTGATATTTTTTAATCTTACTTTATTTTTTAATTAATTTTTTGGCTGCGTTGGGTCTTTGTTGCTGCGCGTGGGCTGTCTCTAGCTGGCGGCGAGCGGGGTCTACTCTTCTTTGCCGTGCGCGGGCTTCTCATTGAGGTGGCTTCTCTTGTTGTGGGGCACGGGCTCTAGGCGTGCAGGCTTCAGTGGTTGCTGCGTGTGGGCTCAGTAGTTGTGGCTCGTGGGCTTAGTTGCTCCGCGGCATGTGGGATCTTCCCACACCAGGGATCGAACCCGTGTCCCCTGCACTGGCAGGCGGATTCTTAACCACTGCGCCACCAGGGAGGTCCCAGTCAATTTGTCTTAGATCAACACCTTCAAGGAAGACTCTGCCTCCTAAGTATAGGTGTGTGACTATAACAGAGCAGGACCCTATGGGACCTTCCCGGGACAGACCCCTCCCCCACATCCTCGGCTTTATCCCCTCCCTGAAGTGCCTAGATAATAGTATCTGATGCATATTTCCTGAGTTATTTTACAGATACCAAAATCACCACCAAATGGTAGAAATTAACTACTTGATGACCATGGGCACGTAGCCCCAGATCTACTGGCACCTAAGGATTGATAATGTTAACCCCTGTTGCCTCACCATCAACAAGAGAACTGTGCATGAGCTGACCTCATACCCTGGGACTCCCCCGCCCCTACCTTGCCTTTTTTAAAAAAATGCTTTCCAAAAACCCATCAGGAAGTTTTGAGCACTCGCTGGCCTGGACTCCTTACTTGGCCCCTTGCAATAAGCATTGCACTTTCCTTCACCACAACTTGGCGTCAGATTGACTTTACTGCACACAGGTGAGCAGACCCAAGTTTGGTTTGGTAACATGACTTTTACACTGTGCCTTCAGCTGGGTGTCCAGGTCAGAATAGAGGCAGAGTTGGGCAGTGATTAAAAAACAGGCGCTGGGGGCTTCCCTGGTGGCGCAGTGGTTGAGAGTTCGCCTGCCGATGCAGGGGACGCGGGTTCGTGCCCCGGTCTGGGAAGATCCCGCATGCCGCGGAGCGGCTGGGCCTGTGAGCCATGGCCGCTGAGCCTGCACGTCCGGAGCCTGTGCTCCGCAATGGGAGAGGCCACAGTGGTGAGAGACCCATGTACCGCAAAAAAAACAAAAACAAAAAAACCAAACAGGCACTGGAATCAAATCCTGAGTTCCAATCCCCACTCTGCCTATTATCAGCCATGTGATTTTGAGCAGGTTACTAAACCTCTCTGTGCTTCCGTGCCCTCCTTTGTAAAACAGGGATAATAACAGTACTTACCTCATGGGGTAAATGTAAGGATGAAGTGAGATGATAGATGTCAAATACTGGAAACAGTGCTCAGGACATACACAGGTATCAGGAGCAATGTCTTCTTACAAGGACATGGATTATGGAAGACCTACCCAGAATACATTTGTTAAGACAAAAAGGAACATGAAACCAGAGCGCAGCAGAACCTGGACCACCAGGTGAAGCAATCCCTACATTGCTCTACCAGCGCTCATTTAAGAATGCTGGTTTCCAGTTCCCTCACCCTAAGTTCCCTTGCCTCCTCTGCATTTAGAAATCAAAGCTATCCACGTTTCCTGCTTCACCGGGATCCTTTGAAGTGCACATTTAACTCTAATCTTTAGTGGAGCCTCAAGGCCTCAGTAATTCATCAGCTCCTTTTATTGTGCCACAGTGTTTCTGATCAAACAGAATTTGAGAAGGCAGAATCCATCCAGTCAAAGAGTAAACAAAGAAACTCTCATAATAGCCCAGTGTTCTCACACGGCCTCAAGCCTTAGGTGTCCTGGAACGCTCTTGATCTGTAGAAAGGCACTAAAATATCTTGAATATAGAAAAGGGACAATATAGTGAAAGGACAAGTTTGGCTGTTAAATGTATCTGTGCCTTATAAAGTCATGATTGTAATGATTACATTTTGTATGGGCTGGTAGAGGGGTCAGCACATTTTTTCTGTGGAAGGCTAGATAGTAAGTATTTTAGGTTTGTTGGACTATATATTCTTTGTCTCAACTGCTCAACTCTGCCAGTGTAGGGGAGAGCAGCCACAGGCAATACTAAACGAATGGGTGTGACTCTGTTCCAATAATATGTTATTTACAAAAGCACTGGAGAGCCGGATTTGGCCCAAGGGCCATAACTTGCCAAACACTGGCCTAGTAGAGTGTTTCTCAAACTTGAGTCATGTCCATACCACCTTCATAGTTTTTTCTAAATCTCTGCACATCTATAATCTTGCTGATTATAAAATTATTAAAGCTCATCCTATTTTTAAATAAGTAGATTGTAAAATAAAAATATTAGTACTGTAAAAGGAAAACTAGTATTGCATGTACTAAAAAGGTAACCTTAAAAAATAAATACAATTAAAACTAAACATCACAATTAAAACGCTAATTGAGGAAATGACAGCGGGGCGGAGTAGAAGGGCATGATCTCAACCTCTTCTTACAAACTAACTGCTGAACAATCATCAGCTGAAAAATGCTGGAACCTACCAAAAAAGATAACCTACATCCAAAGACAAAGAAGAAGCCACAGTGAGAGGTAGGAGGGGCACAAATGTGATAAAATGCTAACTGACATTTGCAGAAGAAATGAGGTTTACCTATAAGGACAAAGCTCCCTAACAGAGCTAGTCTCACATTGTATCCCGCTCGTCCTCACTGTTCTCCCCACCTTAGCCACCATGTCTTTTTTTTTTTTTTTTTTTTAATTTTTATTTATTTGTCTGCTCCGGGTCTCAGTTGCGGCATCTTCATTGCAGCATGCGGGCTCTAAGAATTCCCTGACCAGGGATCGAACCGGGGCCCCCTGCATTGGGAGCATGGAGTCTTAAACAATGGACCACCAGGGAAGTCCCATCACCATGGCCTTAAAGTCCCTCTTTAGTTTATCCCCACCACCATAACGCATGTGCATGTGCTATTTTGCCCACTTAGATTGCTTGTCCCTGCTTTTCTACCTGGTTAACTCTGTCAAGGAGAAAGAAATTTTCTTCTACCCTTCCACGTTCTTCCGGCTGGTCTAAGAATTAAATTGACATGAGACAGATTAACAGGAGAAAATCAAACAAAAGTTTAATAACATGTATACAAAGGAGAGACCCAGGAGAATTGAGTAACTCACCAAAATGGCCAAAGCCCTCACCTTAAATAGCATCTTCAGCTAAAGACAAAAGAGGATGTTGGGGGCTTCCCTGGTGGCGCAGTGGTTGAGAGTCTGCCTGCCAGTGCAGGGGACACGGGTTCGTGCCCCGGTCCGGGAAGATCCCACATGCCGCGGAGCGGCTGGGCCCGTGAGCCATGGCCTTGGAGCCTGCGTGTCCGGAGCCTGTGCTCCGCAACGGGAGAGGCCACGACAGTGAGAGGTCTGCGTACCGCAAAAAAAAAAAAAAAAAAGAGGATGTTGGGTGTCATGTTTGGAATTTCAAAGGAGAGGAAGACAATTCACGTTGTGACAGAAAAGCAAATGTTTGCTGAATAGATGTTTGGTGGCTGTGCAGAGACAAAGGGACACAGAGTAGACTCTGAGCTCTGCCATGTTTTCCTCACCACACCTAATCCATAGTCTTTGCAGACATCGCTGATGATTGCTCTATTCTGGAAACAGGTCCTCTATCTAAATTATTTTAGGCCATTAGGGGGAAAGATCAAAGATTCTTGAGTCTTTGGGCCTTGATTGTTTTCGGCTTGAAATAATTTGCACGCCAAGAGGACATTTTGAGTGGCAAATTTTGCTCCCCTGCGATTCCAACGCATCAGGGAAGCGTTACCCTTGAATAAGTTTGTAAGCCAGCAGGTCATTCCATGGAAGTACACGTTACAAACGCAGTTATATATTGGCTGGGAAATTATTACTCTAGATTACTTTCTGACTCCCCTGCTATACCATCTTCTTGAAGTCAAGGGATTAAAATCTAACATGGTTCCTCACCACAATAGCTTTTCATAAGTAATTATTGCATGGAAAGAATAAATGAAGTAACTGAGATTTTAAAAAGTATAAATTACTCAGTTCTGGTTGGAACCTTTCTTTTTCATAACCCAAATCTACATTTTATCCCTGAGGCTCTGTAAATTTGTATTCTTATAGCTACTTAAAAGTTAACACTTTCTTAAGGGAAATATTTAGCTGTTTCTGGCAAAGTCAGAGGTTGGAATTGCTCCCTCAAGATATGGAAGAGATGAGGTAGGTGGTTCTGGGCAATTTTGAGGTTTCGCTTTCTCCAAATCTTCCCAGATAGGATCATTCCAACTATTAAGATCCTTCCTTTCTTGATCAGTTCCCTCACATCTCATGACACCTAGTAAGAATGTAAATGTAATGCTTTAAAGTAAATACACAATTCTTTAAAATAAAAAATACTCATGCCTACACCATCCAAAATGATCTTGCATTTTACAGTTCTGTTGTACATACTTGGGAAGAGTGGCAAGTTAAAAAGCAAAGTTTTAGATTGAAGCCAGTGCGGGTTAGAATCCTAGTTCTGCCATTTACTAACTTCTGTAATCTGGGTTTCCTTACCTGTGACACAGGGATAACAAGAGCTACCTCACAGGACTATTCCAAGAATTTTGTTAGGATAATAGAGTAAAAACTAAACTCAAGATCCTACTAGAATATGATAAGCAATAAATAAATATTATTATTTGTGTTTAGTGTTTTTTATATAATTTACATGCTACTTTTTCTTAATGAAGTTGAAAACACATCAGGAACATTTTTTTCAATAGAGAAGAAAAGGATTATCTAATATATGTTTCCTAACTTAAAAAACCACATCATTTCTTCAGCATTTCCTTTTGCCTTCATTTAGCACAAAAATCTAAAAAAATTTCAGGAAATAATGATATAGTAACAAACTCAATTTCATATTTAAGCAACATAAATGCAGATAAAAAGAATAGAAATGTAAAACTTGCCAATCCATGCATCCAGGGTTGATATCCGAAAAAGTTGGGTGCAGGGAAATGTGTAATGCTTTCTTAATTTTTTAAAAAATGTGTTGTTTTAATGAATAGTGTGTCATTGTTGTTAAATAAAATCTCCTTCACCAGTTTCAGCCATTACTCAAATATCTTTTCTCAGAAAAACACCCATTTTTCTTTCATTTCAACACGATTGGGAATATGGTATACTAATTTTGCTTCTTTCCTGTTCTCAGAGCAATTGAAAAAAATTCTTTTATAATTGGATTTAAGCAGACTGTAGGAAAGGCAGCTATATATTATCAATATGAATGAAAAATGGAAAATGCCCTCAATTCATGACAACTTTCATTTTGTTTACACATAAGAAACTTTCCCTTGCTCCATACAGAGGTATGTTTTCTCTTCATTATGTGATCTTTATAATTAATATTCCAAATCAGTACCTCTTCATGCTTATGCTAAAAGGCAAGATGTCTTTGTTGCTTAATACCAGCCAACATCTCAACTGGGAACAATGTTCGGGGTTTGAAGAGCTGGTCTTCTGAGACCTTCCTTTTATGTCAATAGAGTCCCACCTTCCATGACAACTGTGGGATAACTAGTGATTCCAGAAATGCCATAAAATTGTTTAACTCTGTCAAACATATTCCTTTTAGGAATTCTATTAAAATGATAGTGGGTATGTGTATAGTAAAAACGGACTCAGGGAACCATTCACTTGCTTAACAAATGTTTCAAGTTTCCACATTCATCAGGTTGAAAAATTGCTTATGATAATTGCTTATTAACCATTTGTTGAAATAATATTAATTTCCTGTGTTTAATTTGTCATCAAAAATTCCAGTTACCATTTTTTAGAATAGAAGGGGAACTGAGCTGGGAGATAAAAAATAACAACTGGGATCTCCTTCCAGCTCAACTACAAGTTTGATGTGCAATCTTGGACATGTCATTTGGCCTCTTTGAATCTCAGTTTCTTCTTCTATAAAACAAAGGAATTGTACTAGATTATACCTCAAGACCTTTCTCACTACATAAATCTTCCAAATAATAGTTATTTAAACTCATTTTAAAATTCCTGAAGAAGTGTTATTAACAATTATTCTAGAAATATTATTTTATCAAAAAAAAAAAAAACATTGAGGGGCTTCCCTGGTGGCACAATGGTTAAGAATCTGCCTACCAATGAAGGGGACACGGGTTCAAACCCTGGTCTGGGAAGATCCCACATGTCGCAGAGCAACTAAACCCGTGTGCCACAACTACTGAGCCTGCACTCTAGAATCTGTGAGCCACAGCTACCGAGCCCACACACCACAACTACTGAAGTCCACATGCCTAGAGCCCGTGCTCCGCAATGAGAGAAAGCACTGCAATGAGAAGCCCACGCACCTCAACAAAGAGTAGACCCTGCTTACCGCAACTAGAGAAAGCCCGCACGCAGCAACAAAGACCCAATGTAGCCAAAAATAAATACATCAAAAAAAAATTACACTGTTCTGGACTTCCCTGGTGGCACAATGGTTAAGAATCCGCCTGCCAATGCAGGGGACACGGGTTCAAGCCCTGGTCTGGGAAGATCCTACATACCACGAAGCAACTAAGCCCGTGTGCCACAACTACTGAGTCTGCGTGCCACAACTACTGAAGCCCGTGCACCTAGAGCCTGTGCTCCACAACAAGAGAGGCCACCGCAATGAGAAGCCCCCGCACCGCAACGAAGAGTAGCCCCTGCTCGCCGCAACTAGAGAAAGCCCGCGCATGGCAACGAAGACCCAATGCAGGAAAAATAAATAAATTTTTAAAAAAATTACACTGTTCAGACAACTTTCAAGTGCTTCCTCATCTAAATGGAATACAGAGAGAGCTATCAAATCTTCCTGTTTTACTCTGTAAGCTTCACATTGCCAGTTTTTTTCAACCTGGTTTCCTTCTTTGGGAAACACAAGTTTGTTAAAGTTTCTCTTGAGTTTTGATGGGCAGAATTGAAGTTAACATTCAAGATTTACTATACTGCAAAATCAGAGACATTATTTCTTAATTCAGGTAATAATATGGTTTGATGAAAAGGACATCCCCGCCCATATGTGTGTATCTTGTACTAATATTGGACTAGTGGGATATGACATAGTTGTCCTATTAAGGCCAAAGTGTACTGTCATTCCAATCACATGAGTAGAAATTGGTGCCTCAGGTCATGAAATAGTCATTTCAGTGCCAGTTATCCATGGAAAAGAAGCATCCTGGGAATAGATTTATAACTTGGAAGAAAATCCACAATGAAAAAGAATTGGGCCATCTTCCTTGCTCCACTCTGGGTCTTTCCAAGTGTTCAGAGGGCTCTTGGTTGATGAGGCAAATGGGTGGTTAGCAAGGAGAAACAACCTTATGGCTGGACAGGAGGTCAAACCAGGGGACCCTGAGGAGAGACAGGGTTCTGTTTTCTGAGAAGAGCCAATCTTAGAAGCCAGTTGTTTATGGTAGTCTTTGGGTGGAAATTCCCTCCAGTTTCCTGGAGCCCTTAGTTAAAGTATGGCTTGTGCCAGAATAAGGATAGATGGGGTACAGCTTGTTGGTGACAGTGCAATCTCTTAAAGGATAAGAGAAGAGCTGTGAAGTCCAGCAGCCCCTCCTTATCTGGAGCCTCTCTGTCCATTGCCAAGCCTGCAGAATTAGAAAGTGATTCTGTAAAAGCAGCTGGTGAGCCTCCCTGTAGCATGCTAATGTGTTTAGCTTTTCAACAGTTAGGTTACACCTTGTAAATATGATACACTTCAGATCAACTAAAATGCTCAGGACTTATTCGGATTGCTCCACTGTACGTATACCATATCTTTTCGAATTATATTTTTTTAACCAAAAAAAAAGAGCTCACAGTTTTTCAATTAATTTTTTCCCTGAATGTTCCAGCATGTCAAGATCTTATAGCCCATGTTAGTTTGATTGATTACAGTGCTAGTGAGCTCTCCCACCTTTGGTCACAATTCAAATTGCACAAACAAGTGTTATTAGATGTTCTTCAATCAAATCATTTATTAAAAAGATAAATAAGCTAGGGTCAAGAACAGAACCTTGCTTCATTTATTTGGCCAGCCTTGAAATGAATTCACTAATATTACGCTACATATTTCATCATCATGTCCTCAAGGATACCATAGGAGGCTTGTGAAATGCCTTGCTGCACTTAGGATACACTAACCTCATAATCTTACTTGAAAAAAAAAAAAAAGGTTAGAGTATCAAACCTATCCTATCGTTCTTGTGATTAATTTATTCCTTTCTAAAATACCAAACTCTCAGCTCAATACTTGTTTTAAACCTTTTGTCAAGAATCAATTTCATGGGGAGGGGGAAGGGTAAGCTGTGACAAAGTGAGAGAGTGGCATGGACATATATACACTACCAAATGCAAAATAGATAGCTAGGGGGAAGCAGCCGCATAGCACAGGGAGATCAACTCGGTGCTTTGTGACCACCTAGAGGGGTGGGATAGGGAGGGTGGGAGGGAGGGAGACGCAAGAGGGAAAAGATATGGGGATATATGTATATGTATAACTGATTCACTTTGTTATAAAGCAGAAACTAACACACCATTGTAAAGCAATTATACTCCAATAAAGATGTAAAAAGAAAAAAAAAAGAATCAATTTCAGAATGAATAGCATTGACACCCTCATTTTTTTTTTTTTTTTTTTTTTACGCGGGTCTCTCACTGTTGTGGCCTCTCCCGTTGCAGAGCACAGGCTCCGGACGCGCAGGCTCAGTGGCCATGGTTCACCGGCCCAGCCGCTCCGCGGCATGTGGGATCTTCCCGGACCGGGGCACGAACCCGCGTCCCCTGCATCGGCAGGCGGACTCTCAATCACTGCGCCACCAGGGAAGCCCGACACCCTCATTTTTTGAAAATCTGAAAAGCGTTAGTCCGTTAATCCATTTTCTTCTCACAGAAGAGGAAAAAAACAATCAACATATTGGGTATCTTCCACAGACATCCTCTTTTGCTGGTTCTATAGCTTAGGCAACAACAACAGAGAGATAAAGATGACAAGCCAATTATCAGATAGGCTTTCTCTGTTCTGATAGCTCCCAAATACGAAAGTCCAGCAGAGCCAAGTGGGGAGTGTTTCTTAACCTGTTGGCTGTTTATTTTAATATGCATTCCTTGGACCCGTCCTCCAGTGTTCTGATTCAGCTGGCCCGGGAAGGGATCCAGAAATCCCCAGGCAGTTCCAATGAACAGCTGAGTTTGGGAACTATCATGCTCATACCTATATTTTTTTCTTGTATATGATGCTGTAAATTATTTAGAGAACTAATAAGATTATCATATTTCACAGGTTCCAAGACATTTTTATGCATTTTAATAGATTAAAAATTAGCATGTATCTTACAATTAATGTTTCATTGTTTCATTGAGAGCATTTTTTTTCTTCTTACTGGTGCTTAACAGGATGGTGCTTCTTACAATTGATGGTGCATTAGATTCAATGAAATACGGTTGTTACAAGTTGTAGATTAATTTTACTGCATTTCCTAGTCACAAACTTATCTTTAACCTTTAAGCACTTGGCAAATAAATACATTGTCACAAGGTGGAATTAGCTGAGAACATGTAAGAGGAACTACACGTTTCCTTGGGCCTACTGGAAAAATCAACACTCTTTGTATAGTGAGAAAAGCTATACAAAAGTTTTTGGTAACAAAAACTGAGAAAAAGAAATGAGAGGGGTCTGAGAGGAATTAAAGGCTATTCCAAGCTCTCAGCTTAACTTGGCCACAGCGAGTTTTTAGTGATAATAGTTTGAAAGTTATATTTAATGAATTACAGAGGAAGAAAGTTCATTGCTATGTAGCAGCCTTTTATTTTCTTGCCCTCAGGAAAGTTTCCCAAATAGGAGGTTAAAAAAAAAAGAATAAAACTAATAAACAGAGGCCAGACTATGGCCCAGGCGTGCACCTGCGTGTAGGTTGTACAATGAAACATTTGTGACACAGTCACAACGGGAAAAAAATAAGTACTGGCCTGCATCACTTAATGGTAAAAGAAGGAAACGAAGAAGAGTTGATAAGTATCTGGTGGTAGAGCCCGAACACGGGAACATGACTCTTTTAGCTCTATCACCCTGTCAGGGTATCTCTCTTGACACCTAAGCAAAGCGTATGATTTTATTGAACCTCGGAAATCCAGGCTTTTTAAAACTGTTTACATCTTTTCAACAATCTAAGAAACTGAAGTGTCTTCCAGTTACATGATGCTAACTACATTCCTGTGAGAAGTCTGCTCTTTGTTTCTTTTTATGGAAGCACAGATTTTTTTCAGCAACGAATACGTTTTACCTTGGGAAGAAAGTTTGACCTTAAGCATTCTCCCTTTTACTTTCTGCCAATGATTCAAAAAGAAATAAAAGCAACGCAAAAACCAATTTAAGTTGCTTTCTCAAGTCCATGGCAAAAATCCAAGACCACAGTCAAATCTTGTGGTCGTCTTGGTTTAAGGATCGTTAAAATGTATCTAAAAAAACAAGTCCAGCTTAGGAAAAAAAAATTTAGAGAAATCTTTTACCATAGATTCCGGGTACATAAACAAAAAGATGTATGGGTATTAGAAAAAACAACATTGTTCTTAGGTTTTATTCCATTTAGTTTTTGGTTTTGTTTTGTTTTGGGATGCACTACACTGCACAGCATGTGGGATCTTAGTTCCCCAACCAGGGATGGAACCTGGGCACCCTGCAGTGGAAGTGCAGAATCCTAATGACTGGACCACCAGGGAACTCCCGACTCCATTTCCTTAGTATTATTTAAAACCAGTAGAAAAAAGATGACACTGAAGAGTAATGGTCTTGTCACTAAATGGTTCATTTGGATATCTATAGAGGAAAACAATTAATCTTGACCCTACCTTTCACAATAGGAAAAAAATTCTAGGTAGAGTGCAGGTCTAAATATGAGAGATAAAACAATAAAGCTTCTAGAGAATAACATAGAACTAATAGCCTTGGTCTAGGCAGAGATTTCTTGAGTAAGGCACAAAGCCACTACCCTTAGGAAAAAAGATTGATAAATAGGCCTACATGAAAATTAGGAGCTTCCGTTCTTCGAAAGAAAGCATTAAGAGAGGAAAAGGGAAAGCCACCAGACTGGAAGAGAATGTGCTGATGGACATTTATGTTAGACCAGTGCTGCTGTGGACATTCCTGAATCTGTCCTTTGGTGCACATTCCACACATTTCTCCCACATATAACATAGGAGTGTTTTATTACATAAATTAATATATATATATTCATACGATAGAATATTTACAGCAATAAAAAATAAACTACTATTACAACAATGGAAATGCATATCAAAAAAATAATGTTGGAGGGAGAGAAAGGCAGGCACAAAAGAGTAAATACTGTATTATTTTATTTATATCAATGTATAAAACAAAAAAAAATCTATAATCGTAAAAGTCAGAAAGGAATTACCTTTGGTAAGGAGGAGAGTGACTGGGAAAAAACACAAAGGCCTTTCGATATGAAAATGCTCTGAACTGTAGCTGTATGATCTGTACACTTGTCTGTATATAAGTTATACTTCAATAAGACAATAATTATAAAGAAGAAAAAACTGTATAATAATAACCATCAGTTGTGGAATTTATTATGAATTGTAGGCTGGCTGTGATCCAAAAGAATCACTGATTTTCAGCTAAAACAATTACCTAACATGACTCTACACATGTCTGATTAAGGAGGACAGTTATCAGTATATTAATCTTCTTCTAGATAAAATTTGTTTTATTTTTTAAGTGATTTCCATTAGTTTATCAGGTGGTCTTTTGAATGTTTAATATACACTATTCTTAATCTTTTACTTACCTTGCTTCTATAATAGAAACTGATCCTGAGCAATTTGATGAATTGCAACTTTTCTTCAGAGTTGGTTTTTCCTGCTAAATTTTCTAATATTAAAATTTTCAGTAGGAATTATATTCTGTGGTGGGCTCTGACCATAAAATGAAAAATTTAGTAGGTCAGATGTTTAACAGACTGTAGAACTTAGTTTCTAAATCTCATCTCTGTAAGGAATACGTATTACTACACCCTCATTTGAGTTTGATGGAAAAGTAAAAGAGAAAACACAAAGCTTCATGATAGAAGTACATCGGCCACCAACAAAGGTAGTCCACGGTCAAACGTCACTCTTCAGAGGCCCCTCAGTGGCATAAAAATGGACCATGGGGGCTTCCCTGGTGGCGCAGTGGTTGAGAGTCCGCCTGCCGATGCAGGGGACACGGGTTCGTGCCCTGGTCCGGGAAGATCCCACATGCCGCGGAGCGGCTGGGCCCGTGAGCCATGGCCGCTGAGCCTGCGCATCCGGAGCCTGTGCTCCGCAACGGGAGAGGCCACAACAGTGAGAGGCCCACGTACCGCAAAAAAAAAAAAAAAAAAAAAAAGGACTATGGGACACCTACAAGGAACTAACACTCCCTGACCCACACTCATCCCTGCTCCTGTTTCTGCTTCCTGACCAACACCTGGTGCTCCTTATGTGTCCATGTGTGGTGAGCCAAACCTCCTGTTTCTAGAGAAACTGAGTAATGTTAAACTTTCTTTTTTCAATGGCATTGACTTCTCCATGTCACACTCAGTCACCTTCATAAATTAAGACCCAGACACAAAACAAACCTCTCCCACCACTCCTTCTAGACCTGTTTCTGCCCTTTTTCCGACTCCACTCCTGCATCTCCAACACTTTACATTCAGTCCCTGCATCTCTCTACCTACCCCTTTACCCTGACACTTGACCTTTGATCCCTGCTTCCTTCCTGTCTCCTCACCAGCCCCTTCCTCATCCCAGCCCATGCTCGGATGCCTTTTCAGTCTGAGGAAAGGCACAGGGCCTACATTTACCATCGCGGTTCCCTGAAATGCGATATCATCGCTGTGGAGAACACCTACAGCCCGGCTGCATCCACCCGTCGTGCTCATTGCCTGACTTTGTTGAGCTAACAGTTCCACACCAGCCCTGTTCCTGTTTCCTGCCTGCCCTGGCTCTCTGTGACCTTAAACAAGTCAGACAAGTGTTTTACCTCCTGCTCGGAGGCAGATGAAAAATGTCCCACTTCACAGGGGATTTGTGAGGATTTATTAAAAGTTCCCGAAGGGTTTTGAGAACCTGCCCGGTCTCAGGCAAAGGAGGAAGCTTTGACAGCAGGGCTGCGTGGATGCGTGGTAAACATGGCAGCTCACTACAAGCGCTCATGCCTGGGCTTCAGAAACAACTTTCTCAAGGTAGGAAGGGACAGAGATGAGATTACGGTGTGGTCAGCTGTCCCTTCAAATGCCACCACCATGCAAGGCCCCTTAGCACTGCGCTCCTTCTTATGTCCAGAGTGGTTCCAATATAAAAATAGCATTTCTTTATCCTGACCTCCTCATTTAGAGGCTTTCGTGCAGGAGACCCGATGGTTAGGACATGCCACAGTGTGTATGAATATTTTTTATGGTAAAGAAAGCAGGTTATAAGAGGTTTCTCTAATATCATCATAGCTTCTCTTATCTATGAGAGATATCTAGCTGAGAGAAATCGCTCACTAATTTATATCTGTAAATATGCCTTTGAAGTGACAACAAATCTAGCTCAAAATATATTGTATAGTCAAAATGTGGGTAAGGGACACTAAGAAAAGCAGATGATGCCACCCGTGAGTCCCTCCGTATGACTTTCTACATAACTGTCTCAAGCAGGAGGAAAGATTATATCCACTGTGGCAGGGAGCATAAGACATTATTATTTTTATTTTTTTAAAGAAATACTGTTTTTTAAAATTAATTAATTAATTTTTTGGCTGTGTTGGGTCTTCGTTTCTGTGCGAGGGCTTTCTCTACTTGTGGCAAGCGGGGGCTACTCTTCAACGCGGTGTGCGGGCCTCTCACTATCGCGGCCTCTCTTGTTGCAGAGCCCAGGCTCCAGACGCGCAGGCTCAGTAGTTGTGGCTCACGGGCCTAGTTGCTCCTCGGCCTGTGGGGTCTTCCCGCACCAGGGCTCGAACCCGTGTCCCCTGCATTAGCAGGCAGACTCTCAACCACTGCGCCACCAGGGAAGCCCGAGACATTATTTTTGAATTAGGATCAGGAAGGAGTCCAGGGGGCTTGCAGGGCTGTGGATGATGGTAACTTTAGCCCAAATCTTTTCGAGCAGTGGGATGAGAAGGAAGTTTAATCTTCTGCTTCTATTCCTTTTTCATCTTTACCATGTTACTTCACAGAATCAACCTCAATAAATAAAAATGGCAGAAATGAACTGCCATGGTTTGAATGTTTATGTGCCCCTCAAATTCATATGTTGAAATCCTAATTCCCACAGAGAATGGTATTAGGACGTGGGACCTTTGGGAGATACTTAGGTCATGAGGGTGGAGCCCTTGTGACTGGAATTAGTGTTCTTATAAAAGGGACTGCATACCGCAAAAAAAAAAAAAAAAGGGGGGGCTGCAGAGAGCACCCTAGCTCCTTCCACCAGGTGAGGACACAGCAAGAAGGGGCCCGACTATGAATATGGAAGAGGACTCTCACCAAAACATAACCATGGGGCTTCCCTGGTGGCGCAGTGGTTGGGAGTCCCTCTGCCGATGCAGGGGACATGGGTTCATGCCCTGGTCTGGGAAGATCCCACATGCCACGGAGCAGCTGGGCCCGTGAGCCATGGCCGCTGAGCCTGTGCGTCCGGAGCCTGTGCTCCGCCACGGGAGAGGCCACAACAGTGAGAGGCCCACGTACCGCAAAACAAACAAACAAAAACCAACCATGCTGGTGCCTTGATCTTGGACTTTCCAGCCTCCGGAACTGTGAGCAATTTCTGTTGCTTATAAGCTACCTGTGGTATTTTGTTATAACAGCCCCAATAGACTATGACACCAACTAATATACTTTCCTCCTATAACCTTGAGCTAGATGGGTAAGATAATTTGGCAGGGAAAGAGAAGAGGGAGGAAATTCAGAAATGTAAACAGTTCAGTCAAGCGAGACCCAGCTGGAGTCACTTCCTTCAGGCAGGACAGGCTCCTCCACTGGTGGTAGACAAAATTCCTAGGAAGGAATGGAAAGAAACCCAGCATGCATTTGTATACACCCAGAGAAGCACCTTGCGTCCACTCTGTGATCACCTTGAAAAACAAAATCTGTTTTAGTTTTTTTTTAATTGTAGTATAGTTGATTTACAATGTTGTGTTAATTTCTGCTGTACAGCAAAGTGACTCAGTTACACATATATATACATTCTTTTTTATATTCTTTTCCATTATGGTTTATCCCAGGATATTGAATATAGTTCTCTGTGCTATACAGTAGGACCTTGCTGTCCATCCATTCTATATGTAATAATTTGCACCTACTAACCCCAAACTCCCAGCCCATCCCTCCCCCATGTTTCAGATTTTGAGGTTCCTTCTTCCTTCACTCTCTGTCCTCTCCGTGCTCAGTTTCCTGAACCTAACAGTGAGACCCAGAGCAGTCACAGCTTTGGGTTGACACAATTTCATGTCGCTCATAGGGGCACTCATTTCTAGGACATTCCAGGAAAAAGTATTTTACTTGGGCCTGACAATAGCTGACTTTCCAGACTCCTGGAAAGAAGTCAATCTAATGTGAGCAGGCCAGCAAAGGAGGCTTCAATCTGAGGGGCTGGCTGGAGGGGGCGAATCCAGGTGTGGAGCTCACTGCATACGAGTGAAGAAGACCAGCCACCAGAGGAAATTTAAAACAGAGGAAAGAGCCTGATGTAAGTGCTGGATCTGCAGCTGCTCCCTGAGAAATGTTGGCTGTGTCTCTTAACCTACTTCAGCCTCAGTTTCCTCCTCATGGGCATAATGACAGCTTCTACCTCAGGTTTTAATAAAGCAACGTGTGATGATACGTGCAATAGACAATGTAATATTGGGTTGGCCAAAAAGCTCATTTGGGATTTTCCATAACATCTTATGGAAAACCACAAACGAACTTTTTGGCCGACCCAATACTTAGCGCAGAGTAGAGGCACGTTATACTTCCTCTACTAGAATTATTACTACTATTATTATTTTTTAATACTTATTTATTTACTTATTTATTTTGGATGCACCGGGTCTTAGTTGCGGCACGCAGGGTCTTTTAGTTGTAGCATGCGAGCTCTTAGTTGCAGCATGCAGGATCTAGTTCCCTGACCAGGGATCGAACACAGGACCCCTACACTGGGAGCGCAGAGTCTTACCCACTGGACCACCAGGGAAGTCCCAGAACTATTACTACTATTATTGTTATTGTTATTTACCCTAAACAAAGGGGAGGGTGACTGTATCCACTTTTATAGGACATTCATGTACTTGGTGTGGCAAATAGGCATGAAAGAAATCCCGTTTGGACAAACACAAGATCCTGGCACAAGTTGACCCTCAGCTGCCTTCCTTATTTTAAAAATAAGAAAACTGAGGCAAAAAGAGATGAAGTAACTTGTCTGGGGTCACACAAAAAAGCAGAGTTAAAAATTCATACCTAGGTAGTTTGTGCTGTCTTCGTAGCTGAACGCTTCCAACAGAAGGCTTAGAGGCATCCACACTGCCCACATTTCCCCAATTATGGCATGTCCCTTTTTAGTTTCTGTCTGGAATGTCCTTTCTCCTCTTCTCAACCTAATAAGCTACTATCCAACCTTCGAGTTGCAGCACCAATGTTATCTCACTGAGTCCTTGTGAGGCCTTTTCTGAAGCCACCAGGAAAGTGGGTTTCTCCCACCACCACTGGGCTTAACTCCATCTTTGTCATCACATTGGATTTGGGCTTGGGCTGAAGCTACTGCCCACTCCTTTTTTCTGTTTCCCCAATCTGTACGTATTTTATTTCTTTTTTTCCTGATTACACTGTCTAGAACTTCAGTATAATGTTGAAAAGAAGTAGCTAGAGCTGCCCACTCCTTTCCATCAGGGCTCTTAACTTGATGTCCATGGGAGGGCATCAGAGGGAGGGCTGTGATTTAGGCATGCAGATACATGTGTGCGTGCATACATACACGGACAGATATGCAAACACACGTACACAGGAATAATTTTTTATGTGATTTTCCCAAATTACCTTGGAACACACACTATTCTGCCTAGTGTAGCTGTGCCTGTAGACGTGCACTGTATACTCATCCATGTTGTCATATGTCAGAACAGCTTTCCACTGGAAGGAATTTTAAAATATGTGCCCTGCCATTATGATGATGAGCATCTGTCTTTGTTTACTTGAGGACTGGCTTCAGTTAGAAAATGTCAATGCAAATAATAAAGGAGAAATAGCAAATACCCTGTGGCTTTGCCTTCCAAAGAGTGTGATAGGACACCAAAACACCAGTGCTTTTTGCACAACATCCTTGCTGATGAAAGGAGCATGAAGCCAAAAATGCTAAAGCAGCACCTCATACTTTGGGTTCCAAAAATATATTAGCTTAGATCTTTTTCAAGAAAAGAAGGCTGGTTGAAAAGGCAAGACTTCACCAAACTTTGGGTTGCCCTGATGAAACAGGCTAGTCTTAAAATAGCAACAAGGTAACTGGTAAAATCTGTATACCCCAGAAAAGGTCAGGTTCCTATGTGGTTGGGAGTAGAGGAGGTGGGTTAAAGTATTGCCTCTAGAAAAAAGAAATTACGCCATGATGGTTGACTTTTTAAAAATAATATTTTGAGGCATGTGATGGAAGGGTTAGAATCTTCTTCATGCAGCCACCTGATGCCTTTAGAAATGAATTCCTGTTTAGCAAGTTCTTTCTGAAATTTCAAATCCAGCAATATCTTTGAAATGCTGCAACGTCTCTCCTGCAAATAAAACTCACAGGGGATTTTGTGAATAGATAGAACACCTGTGACGCTTGGTAACACATCTTAGAGGAAGGATCTTTATGCAGTAAACTCTACTACCCGTTGCTTTGTAGTATCCTGCTTACCTACAGCAAGGTGTCAACTTTGTTAATGCCAGGGCCTTGAATTGTTGCCTTTTCAAAATGTTTTCTCACGAGATAACTGTAGAATATGAACTTCTTTTCTTTTACAAATCTGTGATACAGAAGTATGTAAACAACTTGAAACTCCTCATGACTTTTTTTTCTTTTTTTTTTGCGGTATGCGGGCCTCTCACTGTTGTGGCCTCTCCCGTCGCGGAGCACAGGCTCCGGATGCGCAGGCTCAGCGGCCATGGCTCACGGGCCCAGCCGCTCCGCCGCATGTGGGATCTTCCCGGACCGGGGCACGAACCCGCGTCCCCTGCATCGGCAGGCGGACTCTCAACCACTGCGCCACCAGGGAAGCCCTCCTCATGACTTTTTAAAGTACTTCTGCTCAGACAACCTGAAAATTGAAACGTGGGTTCCTAATCGTCCCTTTGCTGACATCAACAGTATCCCCTTGCTGAAGGTGAAACTCAATGATGTGAAGCCAATAGAAATGAAAGGACATAAATCCAATTCAGATAGTCTTGGAATACCTTGGTGCTCCCTTGTCACAAGCCCATTGTGTCATCTGGGAACATGAACTGATTGTGTTTGCAGCACGTGCTGTTGTGAACCCAGCTTTTCAGTGTGTGTTACCATCAAAACAGAAAGATTACAGGAAAGTGCCTGTGCTGCCAGGCCAAAGACCACTCAGTAACTTTAACTTCTCGTTTAACCCAAGGTACAGATGCTTTCTCATTGAAATTTATTTTTTTAGCAAAACCAAAGTTTATTTGTGTATTTTTTTGTTTTGTTGTTTTTTAAATAAATTTATTTATTTTTGGCTGTATTGGATCTTCTTTGCTGTGTGTGGACTTTTCTCTAGTTGCGGAGAGTGGGAGCTACTCTTCACTGTGGTGTGCAGGCTTCTCATTGCAGTGGCTTCTCTTGTTGCAGAGCATGGGCTCTAGGCACGTGGGCTTTAGTAGTTGTGGCACGTAGGCTCAGTAGTTGTGGTGCACAGGCTTAGTTGCTCCGCAGCATGTGGGAATCTTCCTGGACCAGGGATCAAAGCCATGTCCCCTGCATTGGCAGGTGGATTCTTAACCACTGTGCCACCAGGGAAGTCCTGCTTTATTGTTTTTTAATGATTTTTGTTTTATTGTTTTTTCTTTGTGCCTTTTTTTTTTTGGCCTTGCCACACCGGGGCTTGCAGGATCTCATTTCCCCCATCAGGGATTGAACCCAGGCCACAGCAATGAAAACACCGAATCCTAACCACTAGACCACTAGACCACCAGGGAACTCCCCCAAGTTTATTTTTTAATTTTCTTTGCACACTTTGGATTTCTTTCTTTCCTTCTTCCTATTTTTGTTTTTTAATACTATTGCCAGAAATTCATTTTCCATGCAAATAAAAATGATGGAAGAGGCACAATTCTTCATAAAAAGCATTTTGATCCAATGCAATGCAATAAGTTGCATGCATAATTGTGCTTACACTCTTTTTTTTTTGTTTGTTTATACTCTTAATGTAAGTATCTCCAAGAAGAGAAGCTCTAGCTTTCACCAGATTCCCAAAGCCTCCATGATGCCAAAAAGATTAAGAACAATAGCATGAAATTATAAATATCTTGAGGTCAGGGCCATTTTTCTAACCTGCCTTTCCTGCAGAACCTAAGAAAGTGACTGTATTTAATACCCAGTGATGTTGGGGATTGGTAGTCATGGTTTTCCCTAAAGGATATTGACCACAGGAAACAGAGTTGGCTGAATGAACATGTTTACCTATGGATTATAACTTTAAAACAGACTGAAAATTTTTATTCCTTATCAAGAGAAGGAGGAAACCTTCTTTATTAAGTAACTTATTAATTGGAGAAGGAAGATCTAACTGGAAGGATATAAAAAGAAAATTTACTTCCTTTGGTTGATACCACAAGTGGTGTGATAGAGTATGTTTCTTTACTTGTACTGTATTTCTATACTGGATTCAACAAAGTCAAAGCCTTTAACCATTAAAGTAAACTTCATTAGGGTATTGATATAGTTATTGACTGAATTATGTCCTCTCAAAATTCATATATTGAAGTCCCACCCCCAGACCTCAGAATGTGACCTTTTTTGGAGACAAGATTTTTATAGCAGTAATTATTTTAAAATGAGGTTATTAGGGTACACCTTAATCCAATATGATTGGTTTCATTCTAAGAAGAGGAAATGTGGACACAGACAGGGACAGATGGGAGGCACAGAGAGAAGACAGCTGTCTACAAACCAAAGAGGGAGGCCTGGAACAGAGCCTTCCCTTATGGCACTCAGAAGAAACCAATCTTGGTTTCTTGGACTTCCAGCCTTCAGAACTGTAAGAAAAGAAGTTTCTATGTTTTTTTTAATATATAAATTTATTTATTTGTTTGTTTGTTTATTTTTGGCTGCGTTGGGTCTTCGTTGCTGCGTGCGGGCTTTCTCTAGTTGCAGCGAGCAGGGGTTACTCTTTGCTGCGGTGCGTGGGCTTCTCATTGTGGTGCCTTCCCTTGTTGCGGAGCACGGACTCCAGGCACGCAGGCTTCAGTAGCTGTGGCACGTGGGCTCAGCAGCTATGGCTTGCAGGCTCCAGAGCACAGGCTCAGTAGTTGTGGCACACGGGCTTAGTTGCTCCGCGGCATGTGGGATCTTCCCGGACCAGGGCTCAAACCCGTGTCCCCTGCATTGGCAGGTGGATTCTTAACCACTGCACTACTAGGGAAGCCCAAGTTTCTATGGTTTAAGCCACCAAGTCTATTGTACTTTGTTAAAGCAGCCCTAGCAAACTAATACAGATCTACAGAATAAATCTCAGGGGGACCCAGGCAAAGACAGAGAATCCAGGCTAGGGGATCCTGGAGGAACGCTAGGCTGGGGCACAGAAGCAGATAAGATTATTAATCCCTATGGCCACTGCCTAGAGGAAGGGGAAGCTCTTCGGACCTAACATAGAGGAGCAGCTCTGAAGTTCAAAGTTCAGAGTACCTTCATCATACATTAAATCTATTAGAGAATTTGATGCCTCTGGTGTAGGAAGCATGTGTCTATTTAGTTCCTTTTTCACGCAGAGAAGTGTAAACTGTAAAAGTTCAATGTTAGACGTAGAGAAAGAGGAGTAAGAGCAGACTGAAAATGAGGAAGGCTTTACCTCACTGGACTTGCTGAACTGCTTCTTCCCAGCCTTCCGCACTGCGCATTTTCAGTTGCTTTGCTCTACCCTCATCCCACCACGGAGGAACATCGGAGCTCCCGGGTTCCTTCCCCTTTACACACTCTCCCGTGGGGTAGTTTCACCCACTCTCGTGGTTTCAAATATCTAAATGGGCGTAGACTCCTGTTGTCCTTCAGACTGGAGTTTGCATCCTGGCTCTCCCTTTATTTCCCAGCAGGTTCCTTTGGGAAGATTGCTCAGCTTCCCTAAGGTCGGTGTTTCTTCAGATAATAACAGAATTACTGTCACAGGGTCTTATGGAGATTCTATGAGAAATTGCCCATAAGCTCTTAGCACAGGCTTGGCCCAGAGCACGTGTCCCATAAATGAGGGCTAAAATAGAAGTCGCAACAATACAACAAACAAGCATCTGACGTTTACTATGAACCAGGTACTGATCCAAAAGCTTTATATACATCAACTCATTTAATTCTCACCACAGACGAGGAAACTAAGGCACAGAGAGGTTACGTAACTTGCCTAAGCTCAGGTGGTCTGGCTCCAGAGACCATCTTCTCAAACTGTTAGGCAGGCTGTATTTGACTATTATTGTTATTCATTGTTAATAACACTGCTCTGCTCTCTCCCGTGGACTTCTAAATCATATGGCTTAAAAAAAAAAAGCACTTTATATATAAAGTAGATAACCAACAAGGACCTACTGTATAGCACAGGGAACTATACTCAATATTTTGTAATAAACTAAAAGGGAAAAGAATCTTTAAAAGAATATCTATATATATATATAACTGACTTACTGTGCTGTACTCCTCAAACTAACGAGACATTGTAAATCAAGTAAACTTCAATAAAAAGAAAAAAAAACAGCTGTCTGGGTACCGCAAGGCACCTCAGATACAGCATACTCAAAAGAGATCCCCAAATCTCCTCTCCTCCTGTGCCCCTTTCTCAGGAGTGGATGACACTGTGAGAAACCTGGGGTCACATTAGGTTCCTTGCCTTCCCTTAACCCTCCCACCTCCAAGCAATCAATTATTTTTTTAAAATTTTATTATTATTATTTTTTATACAGCCTGTTCTTATTAGTTATCCATTTTATACATATTAGTGTATATATGTCAATCCCAATCTCCCAGTTCATCCCAACCCCCCACTTTCCCCCCTTGGTGTCCATATGTTTGTTCTCTACATCTGTGTCTCTACAGGCAATCAATTATTGATTTCTAATTCTATCCTCTTCTCTCCATCCCTAACACTTCCCTAGTTCAAAATGCCATCATCTCTGCTCTAGATAATAGAGCCTTCTAACTGGTTTTCCTGCCTGCAGGCTCTAAGAGTCTTCAGATCTAAAACACAAATCTGACCATTTCAATCCTGCTTAAAGGATTAATTATGTGTTCATTAGCGTAGCCCAGAAGACCCCTCATATCTGACTCCTGTCTACCTTTCCAAGCTCAACTCCCACCTCCCACCAAGTTCTACTTCCCTCGGCACATCTGCAATCCCCAGACTCACTCTCTCTCTCTGTCTCCCTCTCTCTCTTTCTCTCTCCCCCACACACTCACACCACGCTGTTTTACAGCTAGTATATTAGAGTCTACCTTAAAAAAAATTATTCAGCTTATCTACTAAGAATACATAAAACAATCACCACAGGGAAGGTATGATCACTCACTTTCCCACCCACCATTTTCCTTCCTGCAAAAATACCCACAAAATTAACTTTCTTACTAGCAGGGGGGGAAAAATCACTTTTAAGTCAGTTTTATCAGTAAGCAAAATTGTTTAAAGTCATCTTTCAAAGACATAGAACCTACAGAACAATCACAAACCAGCAATATTATTTGTATATTCTGTTCTTATCATCTTAATCCACATTTTCTATCTGAAAGAAAAACTGACTGATTTTCTTCTAGTGACATAAAAGGCTAGCATGTGACTAGTTATTTCTGTTTGCTGGAACCAAAAGTCTTCAAGGACATAGAGACTTATTGTTGAGGAAGCCCAGGGGATTGACACTGTTATCCTACTGCCACCTGCTGCTGAAAATGTGAAGCTTTCCATTTTGTTGTGAATGAGGCCGGGACAGGTCAATGTGATGCAAACTTCTAGTAGCCTATCTAAGCTTTCTTTCTTTGAATGTCAGTTTCTCCTTTACTCCATCCAAGCTACACTTTGAAAGTATATATAAAAAATTAAGTGCCCCGTGATCACCTGTGCCCTATGGTCAGAAAAGTCTCAGCAGTTGGCAGATACACATGGTCAGATACTGTTGTAGAGTAAAAAGAAGGAATTGGAAGTGGTTCTAAGTTCTACGTGCCATGATGCTACTTCACCTCAGAACTTTAGGGGAGGTCAGTGTTGTGTAATGGTGCGGTGCACAGGCCTGCAGTCAAACCACCCAGGTCTTCATCCCAGCTGTACCTATGGGACCTATTCTAAGGCTCAGTTTCCTCATCTGGAAGAAAAAATAAACAAACATTGTATATAAAGCACATAATTAGGTGCTGAATAATAATAATTGGAAGCTCTTCTTATTTTTGAAGGGTTATAAAGTAGTGGACTGACAATTTCATCCAGGCCAGTTCCACGGGGACCAGACATCACTAAAATGATTAGTCCCTAAAGTCAACTCTCACCTTTCAAAGATTAAACTTTTCTATGGGATACAAAAAGTGTATCTTTTTTCTTTTTGGCTGCACAATTTTTGAAAACATTTGTATACTGCCTATGACAGCCATAATGGTTTTTTCCCTACTTTATAAAATGATTAATCTAGAAATTTCTTCTACCCATGGTCTTTTATTAAAACTTACTACAGAAAAATAAAATCATTCAGAATCATTTATTCCCTAAAAAGTATATAACTGTATGCTAATGCAAACCCATCCTGTCCCTACAGGTGGAATCTAAGATTAGTAAGTTGCTCTGGGGGAAGTACTATACTTCAATAAAACTATATGTGCTACCTTCGACTCTGAAGTTTGTTATTAAATATGTGCTGTAATTAAATGATTGGAAATCAAATAAGTAAACAAAGTTGTATTAACACGTGTTGAAATTCATTACATATGTATCACCCCAGGCATCTGAAGGTATAAATCTTTTTCTGGTAATATTTGCGCATCCGTGTGACAGCACATTGTACTAGAAATAGACATTTTCTGGTTTTCAGTCAAATTAAACATATTTACGCCTTTTAAGTAAAGAACAATTATAAATACATTTTACTTACCCTATTCCTCAAACTGAAAATTTTAAAGCCGATTTTGGGTTTCAAATTTCAACTCTAAATCATCTGTCAGAGGGAATACTCAGGAAAGTATATAAAGGCTTCAGATAAATAATGATCACTATCTGTCAAGTGCCTACCATTTTTATGACAAGCACTATGCTGATTTCTGTTTATTTTCTCTCATCTTCTCAACAGCTGGCCTTCCAAGGTAAGGGAACAAACTCAGAGAATGTAAATATCTAGCCCAAGGTCAACAACTTGCAGATGGCTAAACTGGGATTGGTTTGTTCTTTCCCTATATCTTATGACCAAGGATTGGGCTTCCCATGAAAAACTATTAGAATTTTCTTTAAAGGATATCTCTTATAAAATAATTATTTGCCAAAATTTTATGAGGCTTTATGGCTGCATGAAAACAATGAGACTCAGTAGATAGATGAATTGGTAGCTCCTAGTGACTGATGTACTTTAAAAATATAACCGTGATAATCAAAGCTGAATGCCACGTTAAGAAATAAGAAGCAGAAGAAATAAAATGTCCTTTTTAAACCTGGTCTTTGGTTTCCTGTTTCATATTATAACCTGTTGATATCTGAAATGGTATATCCTAATTTTCAGAAATGGCAACAATTTCCTAAAAATAGACTTTGAGCAGACATGAGAAACAAAACAAGGTTTACTCTTTAAAAAAAAAAATGTCTTGGCAAGAAAAAAAGAATACCCTTTAACAAACTATGAAAAAATATATTCTTTACTACGTAAGAACCAAGTTCTTAAACCAGGATGGCATTTTCACTTATGGATGAACAATACAGAATTTGATAATGCCCAGTGTTGGTAAGGAAAATTGGCCCTCCCATTCACTGTTGGTACAATCATTAATAGGAACAAACTTTTAGAAGAAAATTTTGCAATATCTCTCTAAGCTGAAATGTATATATCCTTTGTGTTAACCATTCCATTTCATCCTGGCAAAAGCATGCCAAGACATACATGTACACAGGTGCTAACTACAACATTTTTGATAGAGCTGGGAAAAAAATCTCCAGAAAATGAAATGTCCATCAATAAGAACTTTCTAAAAAAATTGTCATGTTGTGGTATAGTGGAGTACAATGTGGTCATTACAAAATGTCCTGATGTGGACAGACACCCAAAATATATTGTCACGTGGGAGAGCACGCTATAGATGATTATGAACCATAGCCCAATTTGTGTTAAATATACTGTTAAATTAATGAAACAAGGAGGCTGTTAGACTAAGGTGGTTCTTAATGTACATAAGCAAACCAAAAATCTAAGCCTGTAAGTGCCTCAGTGTTACAACATCAAGACACTAAGGACAACCAGTCACAAACAGCCAACTAGGTATTAAGCTCTAATCAATCAAATATTTCCTTTCTTCGCTTCCGCACTTTCTCTATGTAAGTCCCCTGATTCCTGTCGGCAGGGCGCCCCTAAACACTTCAAGGCTGGTGCTCTTGGATTCTCATTGATTTTGGCTCAAATAAACTCTTTAAATTGTTCATATGCCTCCGTTTGCCATTTAGCAACATACACACACGTTCGCTTCCTTACTTCCTGGAAATTTCTCGAATTATATAAAGAAACCATAACCAGGAGTTATCTCTGGTAAGGGAAGAGGACTTTTAATTTTCCACTGTGTAACTTTGTGTTATTTTACCATGAGCAGCAATAACTTTAAAAGAATAAAAAAGATTTTTAAACCAATATAAGACTATACATGTTTCCATTAAAAAAAATTATTAGAGCTTAAAAATGGAAAATAAGACTTTGAATCATCTTGGTTAGTTTTGCAGCTCTATCTCTACTCAAATATTAAACAAAGTTTAGACATAAAGAGACAAGTTCTGTAACAAACAAAACATGTTCCTTTTTCCTCACAGGAAATACAATGCCTCAAAGAGTTTGCTTTTTTAAAAATTTTTTACTGGAGTATAGTCACTTTACAATGTTGTGTTAGTTTCTGCTGTACAGCAAAGTGAATCCATTATACGTATACATATATCCACTCTTTTTTAGATTTCCTTCCGATTTAGGTCACAGAGCACTGAGTAGAGCTCCCTGTGCCATACAGTAGGTTCTCATTAGTTATCTATCTATCATAGTATCAATAGTGTGTATATGGCAATTTCAATCTCTAAATTCATCCTACCCCCCCTTCCCCCCTTGGTATCTGTAGGTTTGTTCTCTATGTCTGTCTCTATTTCTGCTTTGCAAATAAGTTCATCTATACCATTTTTCTAGATTCCACATATAAACGATATTATATGATATCTGACAGTATGACAGTCTCTAGGTCTATCCACGTCTCTGTAAATGACACTATTTTGTTCCTTTTTATGGCTGAGTAATATTCCATTGTATATATGGGCCACACCTTCTTTATCCTTTCATCTGTTGATGGACACTTAGGTTGCTTCCATGTCCTGGCTATTGTAAACAGAGCTGCAATGAACACTGGGGTGCATGGCTCTTTTTGAATTATGGTTTTCTCAGGGTATATGCCCAGTAGTGGGATTGCTGGGTCATATGGTAGTTCTATTATTATAAGGAACCTCCACACTGTTCTCCATAGGGGCTGTATCAATTCACATTCCCACCAACAGTGCATGAGGGTTCCCTTTTCTCCACACCCTCTCCAGCATTTACTGTTTGTAGATTTTTTGATGATGGCCATTCTGACTGGTGTGAGGTGATACCTCACTGTAGTTTTGATTTGCACTTCTCTGACGATTAGTGATGTTGAGCATCCTTTCATGTGTTTGTTGGCCATCTGTATGTCTTCTTTGGAGTACTTTTAAAATCTTAGTGACTTTGTACCACAACCTGTAAGTATATAGCTCCCTGCGGATTTGGCACATTCCAAAGAGTGCCACCACTTTGTAGCTTCATCACTGTTGCTTCTTAAAGGAAGTCTGAGGCAAGGGGAGGAGGCGGCAGTGACACTTGTTCAGGTGAGCCCGAGTAGGGCATTCAAGGACAACCACTCTTGGCTTTTACAGGGAGTTGAAGGCTAATTGTGTCTGCATCAGATATTCTTTTCAATCCTGTGCAAATGAGAATCCTCAGTGGAATCACAGAAAGCAAAGAATTCTAGTTCTTTTTCCTTATCATTCTCTCCTTTTATTTTCTTCTCTCCCACCCACTATCCCCCACCTCCTTCCTTCCCTCTCTCTCTGATGGCAAGCAGAGGAGAAAAGAGAAATATCCAAGTTCTCAATTTTACTGATGGGTTTTGTTGATGGGTTTTCACATTCCAGTGATTAACCACTCCATATCAAATTTCAGTGTCATCAAAATGTCAGTATCTTTTGCAGGAGGATTGTGTTGAAACAATCCTGGCAGTTTTGCATGTGAAACAGATCACGTGAGTCTTACTGCTCTAAGCTGGGGTCACTGACGAGCAAGCTGCTGAGTCCTGAAATATCAATCCTAGACCCATGGCTGAGATTGCACTGTTTTTTCAAGTTCAAAGGAAACTGCTGTTCACTAGGTACAGTAATTCAAAAAGTTCCCTCCAAAACGACCTCTCCATGAGAGGTCCTTTCAAAGTTAACTAGTCTAGAAAACACACTTTAAAATGGGCATATTGTTCATTTCAGCTAACAAGGAGACGTATGAACTTATTACAGAAGAACAAAGTATTAACATAGGGAAAAGCAGTTTTGCTTTTTCGTTTGTTCTGTGAGTCTTAATTTATAAAGGTGACTGAATGGCTACACAGAGGATCACATGAGGAACACCAGGTTTTGGACAGGATGCAGAAGCAGCAGCACGGGAGAACCTACGCCAGCCAGCACCCTTTATTGGCGTTTCCTTGGGGAAGGCAAGGCAGGGGAGGGTGAACAGTTTAAGACCGGCTCATTTGAATAATTTCAGCAGGCTTTGTGCTGCAGGGAGGAAAACATTCTCTTTGACCCTCTTAGGGTCCTTAGTTGGGTCTGAAAATTAAACTGACAAAGGCAGATTAACAGAAGAAAAGCATACAAATTTATTTAATATAAGTTTTATGGGACACCAGAGCCTTCATTAAAAATATGAAGACCAGGGCTTCCCTGGTGGCACAGTGGCTGAGAGTCCGCCTGCCGATGCAGGGGACACGGGTTCGTGCCCCGGTCCGGGAAGATCCCACATGCCACGGAGCGGCTGGGCCTGTGAGCCATGGCCGCTGAGCCTGCGCGTCCGGAGCCTGTGCTCTGCAACGGGAGAGGCCACAACAGTGAGAGGCCGGCGTACTGCAAAAAAAAAAAAAAAAAAAAAAAATGAAGACCCAAAGAAAACAGTTCGACCTGTGTACTTTTATTCTAGATTGGATGAAGAGGGGCAGTAGGGGAGAAAGATGATGGGTTAAGGAGTATGACGTAATTGTAGGGAACTGGGGAAACTTAGCAAGCCCTGTTGGTTTGATTCTTCTTGGCATCCCTTTGTCTTCAGAGAAAAGTCTGCTTCTTTCCTCCAGATCCACAGAGGACACCTTTCACATGAGGGTCTTATGGTCTGTTTTGGGGAAGAAGAGTGAGGTGGGGAGGGGGTTAAAGTGACCTTCTGGTTCCTGCCGTTTTCTCAAAACTCCTTCAACTTAAAATATTCAATAACCAAGGTGCCATATTTGGGGTAGTGTGTCCAGAACCCCATCAGGGCTATAGAGGTGCTCTCTAGTTGCCTGGGACCTGGCCCTGGGATGCTTAAGGCAGAGGAGTATTGCCTCCTGGTGTGTAGAGGCCAGATAGAGAAGGTAGGACTCTGGATTGGTTAGTTTCCATATCAAATAGCATGTCTTTTGTTATCTCTGAGAATCAGCTAACCCTGGAAGGGGCAGTCCCTCCCCGCCAGAAAGGTGTTTTAAGATGTCAAGACATCCAAATATAGAAAATAAATGATTATTACTATTATTATTAAACAGGAATTTAGGAGTAAGACCATTTTCAACAGGTACCCAAAGAAACAGAGAAGAGTGGTGGGGAGCATTTCCAAAGTCAAAAATAATTTTAAATGAAGTGCTTTCAAAATAGATACCCTTTGGGCTTCCCTGGTGGCGCAGTGGTTGAGAGTCCGCCTGCCGATGCTAGGGGACACGGGTTTGTGCCCCGGTCCGAGAAGATCCCACAGGCCGTGGAGCGGCTGGGCCCATGGGCCATGGACACTGGGCCTGCGCGTCCGGAGCCTGTGCTCCGCAACGGGAGAGGTCACAACAGCGAGAGGCCCGCGTACCGCAAAAAAAAAAAAAAAAAAAAAAAAAAAAGATACCCTTCCAACAAAGAAAAAAAATGGTACCTAACCAACTGGATTAGAAATGTATCAAATTCACTTTCAGTCCATAGTAATTATATTCAGTAATCATTGCAACATTTTTTCAACTCTTTCTTGAGCACCTATTCTGTGCCAGGAATTGTGCCATGTCTAGGATCCCAAGCACGTGGTTGTGTGTTTCCTAAGGTTATCTGGAAGCGGGATGGGAAGAATACAGGCCAGAAATCGCTCTAACATTGCAGCGTGAAGTCACATGGCAAGTAAATACCCTCACAGTCCTCCAATATCTAGTCACACAACAGTAGTATGTGCCTAACTGTCCTCTTCCTCAATAGTAGGTTAGACACCTTCTAAAGATCAATTAACTTGACAGCAACCAATTTATTAAAAAACTTGAGAAGTGAATTTTTTAAATTACTACTACTTTACCAAATAAAGGTCAGCATTTTGGAAAGATTTCTCTTTTCGTGCCTTCTGCTTTTCATTTTGTCCTATATATTCCTGTGGGCTGTCATTTTCCTGTTAGTCATTTTTGTGTTTGCATAATGTTTGCATAGATTAAGAATCCAACAGTTAATTTTCCTAAATGGATATATTTATCCAAAGTTCACTGCCAAGAGCTTTTTTTTAACACCACTTCTCATGTCTTCATTACTACTTAGCAAATGTCCTTAAATCATTTTTCAGCATCTCTTAGTGAATGTCTGTTTACTTCCCACAATATTGAACATATCTATACAATAAATCCAATGGCCTATTTTATATCTATTCTCCATTCAAATTCACTTTCAAAAATAAAAGCATATATTCTCTCTAATAACTTTGGAACTGAGCCCTCTTCTGGGAGGGAGACAGGTTTTGTATACTTGAGAGTTTAGAGAAGCCATCTGCATCTAACAAACTAGTTTCATATCTTTTGAAACTAAATTACTCAATTCCTTTAGTACTCTGTTAGTTCGATGAACCTGTGTTCTTATAGTGCTTCAGTTTTTATACTTTATGTATATGCTGCGTCTATGGACAGCTTCTGTTTACATACCTAGCTGCCCATCAGTGTGCAAGTTCATGAAGAGCAGGGATACTGTACTAGTCTCTTTGTATTTCAGATTCAAGCATGATCCCTGGCAAAAATACTTGATCTAAATGGAAACACAACTTTGCCCCTGCAAACCTAACCATATACAAAGTTGTGTATTACACAAAATATTCCTGCCAAGTCTCTTTTTCTATTTAGTGGCCTCTTTTCTTACGGGGTTCATGGCCAAGTCTGCCATGACAGATGTCTACTGTTTTGACTTTCCATCCAACAACAGTAATACAGGCATCTTCCATACCCAGTCAAAACATATCCATCCCTTTCCCACAGACATTTACTGTGTTATTTCTAAGGCTAACTCCTTCCATGTATTATATGAGTCAATCCTCTCAAGAACCCTAAAAGATATAATTATCGCCATTTTATTAGAATAGAAGCTGAACCAAGTTACCTTTCTCAGGCTCATATAGCTAGTAAATGTTGGAAGTTCCCCTTATAACTGTCCAACTCCAAAATCCATGCCTTTTCCAATTCACCTGCTGTCTCCATTCTTTCCAACTCCCAATCACCTGACAGCCATTTATGTATACTAAGGAAACTAGTCCATATGTAGCATCCTTCCCAGATCATTACCAAATTGGCTCATTTTGTGGCTTACTTATGAAAACACGGCTTTGACAGTAGAATCATAATTGGAGCAGAGAATGAAGGGCAGAGCTAAGGAAAAGGGCAGAGCTGAGGAAAAGGGTAGCATTAGTTTGAGAGGATCCAAGTGGTCATGACAACTTCCACACTTAAAATTCTTTAGTGGTTCCCCACTGGCTTTTATTTGTTCAGCAAATATTTAGTGGGCACCTACTAAGTCTCAAATGCTATTCATTACACTGTGGATACAGCAGCAAGAGAAACAGACCAAACACCTGTCCTTATGATGTTTACATTATAAGAAGGTGATGGGAAGTAAAAATAGAGAAATATATCATGCTGTGATATATGTGCCTGGGAAAAAAAATGGATCAGGTCAGCAAGTTTGGGAGCATCTTCCTTGTAAAGTCCAAACTTCTTAGTATGGTTTACAAAAGGCTTCAGTACATCATTTGGCCATCATCTACTGAATACCATTCTAAAACCACACTCAGTGTTCTGTCCTACCGAAGTTCCTTTCGTCTCGTGTCTCCATGTGAGCTAACTGCTATTCAGCCTTCAAGGCAATAGACACATCATCTCTTTCTTGACATCTTTGGAATCCTTCTCTGACACCCTCAGATTCTTGTCTGTATGCCAGAGCGTACTGAACCATATTATAGCACTTCTCACACATTATGTTGTAAGTTTCCACTTTCGATGTCTGTCTTCTTCAAATATGCAACAAACTCACCGATGGCAAGAAGCGTGCTACTTCACCTTGAATCTGTGACACAATATTGAGTCTGGCAAAGAATAAACACTCAATAAATGCTATATGAAGGATGTGAATGCTTAGATAAAATAAGGATTTTTAGGTACACAAGACTGTCAAATTTGACAATCAAGAATGAAAAGAAAATTAGAATTTTCATATATGAATTCTGAAGACATATTAAATCATGTACAAAAGTTGATGGGTTAATCACTTTTTTTTTTTTGGTTAATCACTTTTTAAAGGTTACCTTTTTATAAAACACAACTTGAACAAATTATCAAGATGAAATAGCTAAAAACCATAGTTACATGCTTGAGACAGACTAGTATGCTTAGAATATTACATTTTAAAAGATATTGCGTTTAATATTTTCTTGACACTTTTATTACATATTAAAAACTACTTATAAAGACATTCATTCACAATAAATTGGCATTATTCAAATCTTCACTTTTATCAGAAGAACACTAGGCCTCTAAGTATTATAGGCCTTACAATCAGTCTTTGGTAG
Source organism: Aethalodelphis obliquidens (assembly GCF_003676395.1). Taxonomy (NCBI): domain Eukaryota; kingdom Metazoa; phylum Chordata; class Mammalia; order Artiodactyla; family Delphinidae; genus Aethalodelphis; species Aethalodelphis obliquidens. The sequence continues at coordinate 26,774,822 of NW_020837949.1, forward strand.
AACCAAGAATATAATAGGTACCTCTTAGTATATACACATCCACAGTTTGTGGAATATCTGCTATACACATGGCAATTAGAAAATACAAAATTGGATATCATCTTACAAAACAAATTCTATGCTATCTTATTTATTAAGAGTTTACTTTGAATTTCAAAAGTGAAATGTAGTATCAATGGATTTAGTAATAACACTGCCCTCACTATGATTTTGAAAATTAAAGGCATTGGTCACAATTCCTTGTTTACCAGTCAATAATAATTCCAAGTTCAATTTGATCATGGAAGAGCAATCTTTGCTCAAAAAATTAAAATACTATCTTGGCCATGAGTTTTGATTCACATTTCAAATATAAAACTTTAAATATATAGGTATCATCACTTGCCTAAAAAAAATAAGCTAGTGAAACTATTAAATATAAAAATGTAAGGGACTTCCCTGGTGGTGCAGGGGTTGGGAGTCTGCCTGCCAATTTACGGAACACGGGTTCAAGCCCTGGTCCAGGAAGATCCCACGTGGCGCAAAGCAACTGGGCCTGTGCGCCACAACTACTGAGCCCACGTGCCACAACTACTGAAGCCCGTGCGCCTAGAGCCCATGCTCTGCAACAAGGGAAGCCACCGCAATAAGAAGCCTGCGCACCTCAACGAAGGGTAGCCCCCACTCGCCGCAACTAGAGAAAGCCCGTGCGCAGCAACGAAGACCCAACACAGCCAAAAAATAATTAATTAATTTAAAAATAAAATGTAAAAAATATAAAAACACAAAGAATGTAGACAGGAAGCTTAATAAGCACTGAATTTGTACTTTAATAGGTTGTTTCATTTTTCTTGTTTTGAATATGTAACTGACTGGAAGTGTTTTTCCAGTTAACACTATGACAGCCCCCTTGGGTGTTGTTGAAGAGGGCTTCCACTGAACAGGTGACTTTGAGGCACCCACGGAGATCTTTCCCAGGAACACATGGAGATACTGTGACCGTTGGTGTAGAGAATGAGATATTGCTGAGAGTGGTAGAAGATATCTCTTTCCAGCGAGAAGAATGATTCCTGGGTTCAAAGTTTAGAAAGCCATCTATGCAAACATCTTCAGCAATACATACATTAATAGTATGAATGTTTCTTATATCAACTCTCTTCTTACAGTGGCTGTTGGCATAACAACTGCAGTAAAATTTTTTGGAAAATTGTTGCAGGTCTTTGAGTGTGGGTTTCCCATGCACTGTGAATTTTCCACCTTTCCCAGTTTGAATAGCAAAATTCTGTGGGTTCAGGTGAAGATAGTTGCTTGAATTCCAGTATTTCCTTGTACACACTCCTTGCCCTTGGCAAAGTGCTTGGCTACACATTTTGGCTGCTAAGGTGACATTGATTACGTAAGGATTCAGTGTAGTCTTCATGTAATTGTCTAGGTTCATGCAAGATTCCTGTAAAATTATATGAAGATCAGATTATTAACATCCAAGTTGGTTCATATGTGAATTAATTCACTACATTAAGCAATTTCTAAGGAAGCACACACACACACACACACACACACGCAAAACCGAGAACCAGTAAGAGCAGGAAATGTTTTATCTTTTTTTACTTGAACAAGCAAGACTATTCCAACAGTTTTTTGTAACATTTGTAAGTTTCACATGCCATTTCATGTCACTAAATAATTGACCAGTTGAGGTTTAGTATACTCTAGCCTCGGTCTTCCTCAATAATTCATAAACTAATGGGGGTGGAAGGGGCAGAATGGTACAGTGCGGGTGGAGGAATTAGAGCATGGGCTCTGGAGTCCATCTGTCCGGATTGGAGTCACAGTTCCATTAATGGCTAGCTGTGTGAGCTTGGGAATCTCTTAAGCGTTCTAAGTCTTAGTTTCCTGTCTGGGAGACCTTGGACAAGTTAATTCATCTGGCAGTGTTTCAGCTTCATCATCATACAATAAGGGTAATTATAGCACCTACTTCATAGGGTTGTTGTGAAGATGACAAGATAGAAAGTACATAAAAGGGCTAACACAGGGCCCCATATCATTGGTTAGCCCTCAATGTATACATTATATAAAGTACAAATAAATGTAATAAGTATCACATTTGTCAGACAAGTTTAGGCATTGGAAAGAGTGGTTTCTAAATTGCTAGCTCAAAACAACTAAACGGGTTCAACCGAGTATATATTAAATGTTAATGTATAATTCAAGTATGGGCGAATTATGACAGCTCTTTTACAGATATACTTATTTGGCAGAGTATGAGTGATGAGTAACTAAAATGATTCATCTTGAAACTGATACTTTCTAAAACTGGGACTCCGTCCTTTTCAGAACGTAGAAGGTAGTTGCTTGCTTTCATGATCAGCAGTCCCATGGAGTGAGTTGGCCGTGCTAGTCCTTCAGTAAAAGATCGAAGGAAGTGGTGGGCGGGTGGGCAGGCAAGTTGAGGAACCTCACAGCTTCCACTTGGATCTACTTCCTGTTGCCTTCCTTGAGGCGGTGGCATCGGTGGTAGGCAGAACAAGGGCCTTCCAAGGATGTCCCTACCTCAGTCCCACGGAACCTGTGACTGTGTTACTTTACATGGCAAAAGGGACTTTCCAGATATGATTAAGGGTATGGATCTTGAGACGGGGAGGTTATCCTGAATTATCTGGATGGGCTCAATCACAAGTCCTTAAAAATGTAGCTTGGATTTTTAAAATGAGCTGGAAGAAGGAAGACAAATTCAAAGCTAAGGGAGACTCAACCCGGCATTGCTGGCTTTGAAGATAGAGGAGAAGGCCAAAAGGGAAAGAATGCGGTGACCTCCTGAAGCTGGAAATCGCCTTAGCCACAGCCAGTCAGAAAATAGAGATCTTGATGCTATAAACACAAGGAAATGAATTCTGCCAACAACCCAAATGAGCAAATGAGGGTCTTTCTGTAGAAAGGAATGCAACCCTGCCGACATCTTGATTTTACAGCATTAAGATCCATATGGGACTTCTGAACTACCGAACTGTAAGATAATAATTTTCTGCTGTTTAAACCACTGTTTGTTGTAATTTTTATGGTACCAGTAGAAAACCTCTTCTTAACCCTCCAATAGCTTTACGTGGTGTTTATTATACAATTCAACTTCTCTCAACTTGTATACAGCCTGATGGAATGTAACCTCTCCTTGCTCTTGTACAACTCTCCCTTACCCACTCAGCCTTAGATATACTAATTGTTTCACAGGGGTGGCAGGTTCATTTCAAATTGCACTTACTGTTCCCTCTGCCCAGAATGTTCTTTCCTCTCATTTTTAACGTGGTTGACTCCATGTTGTTATTCAGATCACAGCTTTAATTAGACAAGAGCCTTCTCAGACACCTTTCCAGTCTACTTTCTTACAGCTCTCTATTTTAATTTTCTGCATAGAATTTATCACATCGAATATTTTTATTGTTTTATATTGTTTCTATCCCTCCAACTTTAACACCAGTGCCAGGGATATATGAGAATTTATACCAAGATCAGATGACATTGGAATTGTCTACAGAGACAAGAACTAGACAGGAAGAGGAGTAAAGGGATGAGAATGTTTTGACCATCATGAGCCTATACAAGATGCAATATTTGGAAGGATCTAAAACTGTTTCTCTAAGAGATAAAGCCTAGTTTATAGCATTTGTCAATACCCGTGGTGTAAATACTCCTACCATGGCCAATTTTAAGCTACCAACCTGGCATCCCTGAGGGCAGAATTGGAGACCAATTACCCCACCATTATGGTAGTATGGTGTGAAGTAGCACACCATTACACAATACCATTTCCACTTAGACAGATACAGTAGGTGTAAATAACCTCAAAAGTATGGATAATAGTAAAATAAAGTAAATAATTGATACATTTTAAGTATTTGTTATCAATACTTTCTGTTTTTACCGTACTTAATTTTATTCTGAGTTTTATAATTTAATTTTTCATAATGGCTGTGTTCAACAGTTCACAAAATTTCTGAATATTTAAAAATCAGGTCTCATGAGCTGGGACCAGTGGAAACTGGCTCTGTCACGCCATTTGATCTAATAAGATGGAAGGAAGGAAATGCTTTGCCTACATTTGATAACAATTGTTTTAAATCAATTCAGTCATCGCAAGTAAACTGCAATTACCATTGTCTCTAGTTGTCAGTGAATCAGGAAACACAAGTAATCCATGATTCTATTGATTTCAAATGACATAGAAAAAAGGGGAAGTAATGACAGAATTAACATTCAAAATCATCATAAATTGGGAAAGGTAGCAGAAATATATAGAACAGAGTCCACAGGGAACAATTTCAAGGCAGTGTCATTAAGTAGAAAATCATCACATTAAAGTTGAAGGACTGTCCCTGTATGAATAATACTGAAAGTGATTTGAGAGTCATGGTAGAAGTACGTGAATCTAAGATTAAAGTACAATTAAAAAAAATGTAACAAGTAGTATGCCATGCCATCCTACTAATTGGAGAATGCCTGATTCATTCCTCATCAGAGTAAGGGTAGAGTTCTCAATTCTGAAAATTTTAAAAAAAGGAAATAGTATGGGGAATTTACAAATTGTTCTATCGTAGAATTAACAGGATCCTTGAGAAAGGAGTTTGTAGGTTTGAGAAAACAACTAATAAAAACTAGGAATACTCTTATATTTAAGAATTATAATTCTTAAATAACTTTCTGCCGTATAGAAGATTTTGCAAAAGGGACATATACCTTTCCCTGAACTTATATGTTTTATTAGTTCTCTTTACTGTTGATCAAACCAGATACGACAGAGTCTACCAAATAGGTAGGAGGGCCCAGATTACCTTAAAAGAATTTCACAAAGTTAAGTACCTTTATAAATGAAGGAAAAATATGGCTAGTCTATCTGAAGGACAAGATGTCAAAAGATCTGTTCTTAGAGTATAAAGTCTAGTATAAAGTCTTAGAGTATAAAGTTTTCTGTAGGTCCTAGGATAAGACATCTGGGCTAAGAGCTTCATTAGACATTCTCCATGGCACCTATGTCACTAATATTTCCACATCCATCAGAGAAGGAAAAGTTCAGCTCCAACTCAGCAGTGTCCATGTGACAGTTTTACTTATGCTTTGAGTCAAGAAGATTGAAGAGGTGAAGGATAAAGACCTCATATGGAGAATTAAAAAAGGATGAAAATAAAGGAAGAGAGAAAAGGTTTAGGTCATGATAGTTAAAGTCTTTTTGAACTGAAGAAAATGCATTAGCAGAAAGTGAATACAGAACAAAACCAACATTTTTCCTAACAAAACAAGTTTTACTTAAAATAGACACTGTTAAATATAACCTGTGGAAAATAAAGAAGGATTCCTTTTCCTCTCCCTTAAGGAAACTTTGAACAATTTAGTAATATTTTCAAAAAGTAACTAAATCCCAACTGCCCACACCCTGCCCCCAGTTGTTGGCCTCCATGGTAAACTGTCGTTAAATGACTAACTAAATAAAAGTGCTTAATAAACAGTAATTGGGTGAATGGAAGAATGAGTGAATACATATTGACTAGTTGAGCTCTTTTGAGAAGTGACACAGTACGGTATAGTAGAAAAAAACACCAAACACCACATAAGGAAACCAAGGTTGTAGTCCTGTTTTTGCTACTTCTTAGCCACGCAGCCTAGGGAATTTCAATTAATCTCACCAAATTTCTGTTTCCTCACTGGAAAACAGCCTTACCACACAACCACACGAATGAAAGATAGTTTGACTTAGCCACTATCAATTGAGCCCCTACTACTTTGTGCCCAACATAGTGCTTATTTTATTATTCAATCCCACAACAATCCTCAAAAACATTAAAAGTAGAAATTATTTCATCTATTTCCTATCAATTCAACTTACCCTAGTTAGACTTAAATTGAGACTTCCCCACATTATAATTCCAGAGGCACCTAGAGCAACGCTCTCACCAATTGTATTCACAAGGTCACCCTGGTAAATGTGTAGAAAGAGTTAACAGGGAGGAATAAAATGAAAGTGTTATACATAGGACAATAACACCAAAGCCAAGAACGCTGACCCAACAATAATTATTTAAATATTTCACCACTATTTATTTCTATCTTTTATGTCACCACTGCCCTACTATAAGAAAAACACAAATTTTCTGCTATTATTTTAATTACTTCTATTGACAAGAGACCGGGCCCATAAAAGAAAAAATGAAAGGAACTGAGATAATACATTGTCTATACTACCCAGTTCTCCATGACTGCTAAGATATTATATGATTACGTTAAAAATGAAACATGTTTGGGGCTTCCCTGGTGGCCCAGTGGTTGAGAGTCTGCCTGTTGATTCAGGGGACACAGGTGCGTGCCCCGGTCAGGGAAGATCCCACATGCCGCGGAGCGGCTGGGCCCGTGAGCCATGGCCGCTGAGCCTGCGCGTCCGGAGCCTGTGCTCTGGCCACAAGAGTGAGAGGCCCACGTACTGCCAAAAAAAAAAAAAAGAAAAAAAGAAACATGTTCTTATTTTACATTCATATAATAATGGAGAACTACCTGGGTGCATATTCCTAAAGGTTATTAAAAGTTAAATTTCACTCCCTTCAAAAATTATGTTCAGTCCCACTAAACACCATTTATGAACAATATTCCATAGCCTTCTTACCTTGATTTTCTTACCTGAGAAAGGAATTGCAAAGTCACATCAGTAAAAACTGGACGGGCATACACAAAAACTGGAAGTGGGCTTTTAGCACTGGCCACTTTAGACATCCGGATGGCTTCCTGGACACGATTACGAACAAAGAGGGCAGCTTGTGGAGAAGATTTTAACCTGCTATTCAAATAAATGGATGGGAAAAGAGCAGTGCTTTCCTTCCACAACCAGTCGAGTGCATCGTTTCTTCTTTTCTCTATATCCCGGCAACTTCCATTGTAACTAGGTTGGTTATAATTATGATTGTAACAGTCAGGAAAAAGATAATAACCCCATAAGTGATTTGGCCGAAGTAATTTTCCCAATTTTAAAGTCTCCTGCATGAAACTCTTTGCTGCCTTTTCAAATTCCACTTTCGCTATCTTGGCAGCCTCTGGGAAAGTAAGTTGTACATTTTGTTGCAGAACCAACTCGATAGACTGATCCCTGTAAATGTCTTTAGGTTTCCAGTTTCTAGCCCAGGTAGGCCTCCATTCTTCCCAGTCAATGACAGCCAAGCCCACGTTGTCGATTGGCATGTAATAGGAAATGTCTTTTTTAGCTTTGTCCAAATGCTCTTTTAAGGATCCCATCTGGGGGATTCCTCCATGCACGCTTCTGCCTGTTCTTTCATCTATGTGAGGATAGTAGCCAAGTCTATCAGCATAAAATAATGTAATAAAATTTCCTGTCGCACCTTTTTGGGGGTATCCTACTAAAGGGAAGAAGCTCAGATCTGGAGACGTGTCAAATCTTCTAGCACAACGGTCAGTTGGGGCATTCCAGGCCCAAAGGAAAGACATATTTGCAATAAGAGGAGATGCTGTGAAATCCATAGTCAAACAACATGGAACCAGAAGGAAGGTGAACACTGCCTGGGGTACTCCACTGGACACAACAAAGCTCCCAAAGGAGGTATGTTGAAGCCTTAGTACTCCCATCACAAAGAGGAATGACTATGAAAAGCACTTATTTCTTCTACACACTTTGCTTTATCTAATATTTGATGCAAGATATAAACACAGAAGAGAGAGAGTGGAATGAAGCCACTTTGATGGCTAAAGAGGTATAATGATGATTTACATTTAAATATTCTTCTTCATGTTTTAGGAATGTTTTGCAAGTTGCTTCATCTATAACTGGGAAAAAAAAAAGAAATGTAGAATATATTGTTACACTACATTTCTGTAACAGAGATTATAAGCTTTACCAAGTTCTCAACTTTAAGTGCAGGGAGTCTTATTCAGTGTTTGAAGATGGAGGACTCCAGTGCTTGAATCAATCAAATTATTTTCTCTTATGTATGATACAAATCCTATAACAGGTGGCCTTTGTCTCGTCTCTCCAAATCACTATTGAACCTGCAGAAAAATGAATGCAGCTAGTTTTCCTTGTGCCTTTCTACTTGTGCAGAGTGCCGTACCAAGCAATGCCTTAGCCAAAGACTGGTAAATAAAAATAAATTCCAACTTGAACCTCTCAAGTTCGTTATTTCATGAAAGACCACTTTTTAGTGGTCTGCCAAAAAGTGAAAACACCTCTCATAGAACTGTGACGTTTCAACTTTTTTTTCTTTTTTAAGGGAGGCATGTACAGGAGGAAGCAAAAGTCACTTCTGCCAGAGGTAATAAGTCAAAAGTTTGCTTGAAACTATTGAATCAAACAAAATCTCCTATTGAGGGGTAAGCTGAAGTGCTGTTTATAACAGTGCTCCATGATATCTCAAAGGAATGTACACTCATGTTTAAAGTTAATAAAATATTTTTATGACTTTATATCTTTCACTAAAAGGATTGGTTCTGGCCTAGCTTGATAAAAGCAATAGATGCACTTTATTCTTTTATAATCTTTGATAATTGAGATTGTATTGTCATTCTGATGGTCACAATGTGAAGCGTTATGGTGCATTTTGTGGTACAATAAAAATAGTCTGAGGCAAGGATAAGAAATTAAGCTACGTATTTTTTTTTGATGTGGACCATTTTTAAGATCTTTATTGAATTCGTTACAATAATGCTTCTGTTTTCTGTTTTGGTTTTCTGGCCAGGAGGCATGTGGGATCCTAGCTCCCTAACCAGGGATCGAACCCACACCCCCTGCAGTGGAAGGCAAAGTCTTAACCACTGGATTGCCAGGGAGGTCCCAAGCTATGTATTATTTAACATTTGGTAGTTGCAAAAATTACCTACAAGAAAACATATTTAAATGTTCTGTGATTCTAGGAGGAAACTAGAACATTTATTTTAATTAGATTAGTAGCATACTGCTATATGAGGGTACAATGAGAATTGTACCACTTTTCCCATGAACATGTGGCCTTACCGTAGCAAATTATCCATTTATTCCCATTGCTGAAAGAGCAATTACTCTAAAGAGAACACCATAGACAGAATAAAATAAAATCTTAAGAACCATTACAGTCTCATGCTTTGAAGACAATGGATTTTTTCCCCTTAATGTTCAGAACATGTAAAGGAGCTAAACATTTTCACAGTTTAAGCCCTTATAGACTTCCTTACCTAGGACCTAGAAAATCTTCACCTAAAGTAACATTGGAGGAAAAACTAATTCCTTTCAACCACCAACTAACAGTACAAATGCCTGCATGGCAGGGAGTGGGACAAGTACATGGAATAAAGAAATGATTAGATGTCCCCATATCTCAAGGAAGGAGTAGGTTAAGCTTATTGAAATAATTAACATTCAAACCTAATATCCACATGATCATTTTATATGAGGAAACCTCAGGGCAGAATGAGCCTATTGGGAAGATCTCTACCCACAGAAACCTTCAAAACAGAATGGACACTTCTATCCTTGAAAATTGTGAATTTAAAATTTAAAAAGTAATAAAGCTGATGACATTTAAAGGAGGATAGGTACTCTAATGGGTTTCAGTGTCCCCCCTCCAAGTGCACTTCTACCCCAAACCTCAGAATATGACCTTATTTGGAAACAGAGTCTTTGAAGATATAAATAGTTAAAGATATTAAGATGATATCATCTTGGGTTTAGCTTGGGTCCTAAATCCAGTGACTGGTACCCAAATAAGAAGAGGAGAGGACACAGAGATACAGTGAAGAAGTCCTTGTGACTATGGAGACAGAAACTGAAATAATGCAGCTACAGGCCAAGGAATGTCAAGGATTGCCAGGAGCCAAGAGAAACTAGGAAAAGACAAGGAAAGGTACTTTTCTAGAGTCTCGAGAGGGAACACGGCCCTGCTGACACCTTGATTTAGAACTTCTAGGCTTCAGAACTGTGAGATAATACATTTCTCTTGTTTTAAGCCACCAAGTTAATGGCAAGTTTTTACAGCAGCCCTAGGAAGCTTGTGGTCATCACCAAAGGTAAAAAAAAGGACTGTAGTTTCTACAGGTCTCTTTTCTTTTCTCAAACCAGTTTCATCTTTAAGAGAAAGATCGGTATATTTATATGTATCATAATGTAACTCTTTCACCCAAACTGACGTAAAAACAACAAACCAGTGACACAGACAGAGCCAGAACCTGCGTCTTTCAGACTCATTCTGTGGAATAAAACCTTCTTGAAGTCTTCGGAGTTTAAGGAGAAAAGAAAAACTCTTACAGCCTTTGGGCCACCTGATGCTTATCAACATAATCTCCTCAAATATCACTGTTTCATACAAAGCAAGACAGTTGCTATCTGTGTGAGGCAAAGGCACAGGAGGCCAGGAAGGCTCACTTGAACTTGAAATTGATCGCAGGTCTGAGTCCCAGTGGTAAGAGCTCTAGAGGAATTTAATTTCTCCAGGCAAGTAGACAGACAGTTGAGAGACTGATGTGTTAATATATAAGTGAGAGAGAAGAAAGGAGGCAGAAAGAAACATTTTTAGGTCTAAAGTACAAAGGCAAGATCCAGAAATCACAGATCAGAGGCTTCTGACTATAGTCAAAAAATTAAATGAATTCTATTTAGACAGCAGACACTTAGGAGTTCTCAACATTCACTTCTGAGACCCAGTTAGAGGAACTAGTATAAGCCCAGCGCGTTGTGAGTAGCAAAGAGCATATTTGGACTGGCTGTGATCTTAATTGTCCTGAGCAATTCTTATTAATAAGAATAAGCTATGATATTTTATGAGTAACTAATTTTTTAAATTTTAAGTTAATAGCATTTTTGGTGGTATTCCATGAATTCTTCTTCCTTCCCCTTTCCCTTTATTATTATTATCATTAGTATTCCTTATTATTGTTTCCTTCTCCTACTTTGTCTCACCTTTGTATCTTCCCCCGATAAATTTTGCACAGGCTGGAGACCCTCAAGGCTAAAGAAATTGCTAATTCTTAACCTGTGTATCCCTTACCAAGCACAAATAAATGCTAAACAATCTCCCAAAGCCAAAGTGTTGGC